>NW_024080521.1:0-81730 GCF_014754425.2 Oryx dammah
ATATGGATGATCTCCTATTAGCAGCTCCTAGTATTGCTGAACGTGATGAATGCTTTTTAAAAGTACAGGAGGCTTTGAGACTATACAATTTGCAAATAGCCCTGGAAAAAACTCAAAAGGACTTAGGACTTTCCTATTTCATATTTAGGGACAATATTGGAACAACGTAGCATTAGGCTCCCAAAGTTGCAAATTAGAAGAGACCATCTCAAAACCTTAAATGACTTTCAAAAGTTATTGGGAGATATTAATTGGCTACGCCCGGTACTTGGGATTCCTACTTATCAATTACAACATTTGTTTTCTACTTTAGAAGGAGATACAGCTCTGGATAGCTCCCGGACCTTAACCCCACTGGCTTTACAGGAACTTCAATATGTTGAGCAACGACTAATTGATGGCTTTTTGACTTACTTACATGCGTCTCAACCTATTTCTTTTATAATATGTCATACCCCTTATTCTCCATCTGGTGTGATTGCTCAAGAAAAAGGATTAATAGAATGGGTTTTCTTACCTAATAGTTTTCCCCCCAAACTGACTACAAATATGGATAAACTAGCCGGCCTTATACAGAAGGGTCACCATCGTAGTTTACAGTTGTTCCGATGTGAACCACACCAGATTGTTACTCACTTAACAACTGCTCAAATATCTTGATGTTTACAATTTAATGAAAACTGGCAAATTTCTCTTGCCTCATATCCTGGTTCGTTTCCTAATCATTATCCGTCATCTAGATTGACTGATTTTCTCCGGACTAACACTATGATATCTCACTGCCCAATTTCAGATGTTACAGATGCAAATAAAAATACTGCTGGATATTGGACCCCGGAAAGTTCCAAGGTTCTCCCCCACTCATTTTCTTCTCTACAGCCCGCTGAATTGTGGGCTATCTATTTAGTTTTGCAAGATTTTCCCCAACTTCCTATTAACATTGTTTCAGATTCTCCATATGCTGTTCTCTCTTGCCTACAGCTTCCCCATGTCTCCCTCCCACTGACCCTTAAAACAGCTATTGATAAATTGTTTTACCAAGTACAACAATTGCTCTTGCTGCCTTCAGAGTTAATTTTCTTGACTCACATCCGCGCACATTCTGCCCTTCCTGGACCCTTATCATTCGGAAATGCTACAATTGATGCCTTACTTTATCCTATAGAAGCAGCGAAACAAGAACATCTCTTACAACATACTAACTCCAAAGGGTTACAAAAATCTCATGCTATTACTTGAAACCAAGCTCAAAATATTGTTCATTCTTGTTCCATAGGTGCACCCTTTGCTTTGCCATTTACCCCACCAGGTGTCAACATGAGAGGACAACAAGCAAATCAGATATGGCAAATGGATGTAATTTACATTTCTTCCTTCGGACGACAAAAATGTGTGCATCATACTGTAGATACTTGCACGCATTTTCAATGGGCCACTGCATTACATGCTGAAACGGCTGACGCTGTTATTGCTCATTTGTTATCTTGTTTTGCAATTGATTACCAATTGAATTGTAAACTGTGAGATTGAGATCTCAGTTGTTATCACTGGAACCTCTTCAGCCAGGATTGGTGGAAGTAGCATCCATTACTGTGAACACATCTGATTCTGAACCATCACTCCCCAAATCTAAAACTAGGAGTTAAAGAAAAAAAAAACATTAATAATACTTACAGTAAGTCTGAAGCAAGTATTTCAGTCAAAGTTAAAAACCCCATTAAAAACAAAAAAAATTAAATTATAACATTATTCAATAGTATCAAATATAGTGAAAACAATGGGTAATTTATTTGTTATTTTTAATCATGAAGTACAATTTTGTTTGATCTGAATGTTGAGATGTTATTTTAAAATATATTATCTGTTTTTCATATAATTATCTTAACACGTAAAAAGTATATGTGTGTGCGTGTGTGTGAGAGAGAGAATTAGAGAAGGGGGAGAGAAAAAGTAACAACCTATGTTGGTATTTCACGTTATTTGTAAGTTCGAAAGCTCTACTATACATATGATATGTACAGTGTTTTAGCAACATAATTTTCAATTGTTTTCATGCCTTGAATATCTCAGTATTAACTTACAGGCAGATTGGAATGGCTTTGTTATTATATGGTCCCATGTGCTGCTGAACTCTCTGAAGTGCCTCTGTTGTGCTGATCTAAGATAACCTGGCTCTGAAAACCTGGTGTGGAGAAGTTGATGGAGAAGCTGTGATGTGAGTTTGGGGCAGACATGGGATTTAGTCAGCAGAGAGCTGTGGCTTCTTGTCCCAGTTGAGGAAGAGGCACACAGTCACTCCAGGCATGGCACCATGGCAGAAGGAACACTATTTCAGAGTGTCTTTACCTAGCCCAGAGACATCTCAAGGAAGCCAACCATTAAAATGCCTGTTTGTTGAGGGGCCCCTTCAAGCATCAAGCAGGCCCTGTGTATCATTGAATGCAGTTGGAGAAACAGATGTAGTTAATAGAATGAGGCCTGGTGCCCTTGGACCTCCTGTTGAGTGATCAGAAGGGGAATTTGATTCATTCTGTCCCCTTTCCCATTTGGCTTGCCTTTAGTCAGAGTGAAGTGGCCATGTCTGTCTCAGTCACAGTAGTAAAGCAAGTTAAGATTCCCAAGGAAAAAAGTCTTGATGTCCAGTTTTATTTGTCCTGGACCCATAGTTTTAACTGAAAAGGCTCAAACATAGGGAATCTGTTCAGTTTATAAATTTGGCTAAATTCTCTTCCCCTTAAGCTACAATAGAGTTGTCCAAGAATAGTAAATGTAGTGGATAAAAATGGGCCAGGGTGATTAAACCCCTTATAGAACTTTTCCTTACCTTTTCCAGTTACTTGTGTCTTACCCTAGTTGAACATGTGAAGATTTCAGTTTTGTATCTTATGTTGTCTTGGACACGAATGTATTACAGTTAACAGTTACTTCTTTGTGTGTGTAATTTCCCATTTTATCACACTAATACTGAGTTTCAGTCTCACTTGACACCATTTGATGTGCAAGAATTTTCTTGTTGATTTCAGAAATTATCAGGTCATAGAGTTATTATCCTTCCTCTAATCTATCCAACTATCTAATCTGTGATTATACTTGTGGAAAGCTTTTTTCTTGTGATCTCCAAGGGCACTTTCATAGACCTGCGGGGTACCCTCTAAGTATTGGTTCCTGAACATCAGCACACTTGGCTGCCTCGGTGGTTTCCTGGAGTTGAGTGTCCTTAGGCATGTTTTAATGCCATCCCTTCTCCACTTCTGGCACAGATGCCTAGCAATCTCTGTGCACCATTCAAGGAAGCTGGGATCCTGGCTGTAGACCTATGCCAGGAGAAATCTCTCTGTTTCCTCTTTCTTTATTCTCTTTATCTCTGCCCACTTGTTTTTTTCTCCCTCCTCAGTTTATTTAAATTCTATAAGCTTTCCCAAAATGCTGGAAAGTGATAATCACCAAGGGGTTAGCATAACTCTCAGAACTGAAGAGGAAGGACTGCAGATGACTAAGCTGTAGTGAGTCTGTTGTCTGCATTTTAGGTAACTTCCTGAATGTAAATTCTATTGTATTTATTTACTCAATGTTTGATTGATTGATTTGCACTTTGAATATTTTACTAGGCCTTTCCAGTTAGTTTGCTTGAGCCAAAGCACTTTGCTAAGTGTCAGCTTAAAACACTTTCTTTAGTTGTAGAAAGAGTGTGTATATGTGTGTTCTGGTCTCAGGTGAAGACTTCTATGTATAATTAAATGTGCAGACTTTTGCATATGTATCTCCTTTATCCTATTTCTATAGTAAAACTATGAAGTGTGTTTTTATTGTTGCTTAGTGTTATCAACACTGTTACTGTTGTTTGCTCTGTATTATGCTCCTAAGGAGTACAAGTTGTTATTTATTGCCAACTACTGCTGAGAGGGATTGGAGGCAGGAGGAGGAAGGGACAACAGAGGGTAAGATGGCTAGATGGCATCACCGACTCGATTGACATGAGTTGCGTGAACTCCAGGAGTTGATGGTTGACAGGGAGGTGTGGTGTGCTGCAACTCATGGGGTCTCAAAGAGTTGGACACGACTGAGTGACTGAAGTGAACTGAACTGAAAGAGGTTCCAGTGATATGGACCCTGACTACCTCCTCTCTTCCATTCTCTGTCATTCTACTTGACTATTTTCCTCACTGCTGCACTGTTTTTGACAACACTGGCCTTGCTTTTCCTTGGCAAATTCCATTTCTTCTGATCCAAAGACTTTGCACCTGCTGTTCTTCTGGAAATGCTCTTCCCCTAGGCCTGCATGGCTTGCTACCTCCCTTGTTTGAGCTTCACCAATGCTGTTCAAATCACACAATGAAATCTCCAACCCCTCCCGTTCTTCCTCCTCCTTAAAGGCACTTTAAGTCTCTGCCTTCTTCTTCCCTCTCCAACCTAAATTTCCTAGATTTTCACCAAAAAAAAAAAAAAAAGAGAGAAGAGATAATATCAGGGCTTTGCTTTTTAGAATTAACTTGAGTCAGTTTCTGTGCCTGCAAATAAAAGATACTTAATAGTGAGTTGAGTCCTTTCAGGAGGTTTCTCTGTTTTTCTATTGATACCGCTATATTTTTTAAGGCAATGTCATTTGTTTACAAATACATTGAATATCTGTCTGTCAAGATTACTATTTTGTTATTGGCCTTTGTGAATTTCCTTGTCTATTTTGCTTGTTCTTTCAGATAAAATTTATTATTAATGGTGCCAAAAACTTGTAAGTAAAGTTACTATTCATAGTAATAAAAATTTTTTAAAATTATTTCTGCTGTCTGTCTTTTTACAAATAACATGGCATACTTTTAGTTTTTTTAACTTATCTTATTTTGTTGGCCAGGACTTCTAAACAGTGATGTGTAAATGGGATTTCTTGTTATTAGTATCATCAAAGGCAATGAGTATATGGCTTAATAAATTTCTATTTCTGTTTTAGAATTTAAAGATAATTGTCTTTTTGGTTTACAACATCTGTTGAGACATTTACTTTTCTTTCTTTCTCCCTTCCTTTCTTTTTCTTCCTTTCTTCCCATCTCTCTTCCTCTTTCTTTCCTTCCTTCCTCCTTTCTTTTCTCAGGTTTTTGCTTGACTAGACCTTCCCTGAAACAAAAGTAATTCTACTCATGGCTGAATATTATCCTCTCAGAATGCGATACTGTTTCTCGTTTCTAGTATTGGAATTAACTTCCTCTTCCCTTTATTAGATTTTCCACAGTTGTATCAATGTATCTCATTTCTTTTTCCAAGAAGCAGCTCTTGTTTTATTATCCCAACAAGTTTTATATTGGTTGTTTTATATTGTTGTTGCATTCATATATACATTCTACTTTCTTTAGGATTTTTTTATAACCTTGCATTTTAAAAGATTTCTTTGCGAATTTCTATGGAAATATATTTGATTTACAGTGTTGTCTTTCTGATGTATATCAGAGTGATTGAGTTATACAGAACATATTCTTTTTAAAGGTTCCTTTCCATTTATAGGTTATTACATGATACTATTTCTTTTCTCTTTTTTTTAAATAAAAGTTTTAGGAATTGACCTACCTTTACTTAAATAGGGATTTTGTCTGAACTAAAAATGTTTTTATGTATCAGTTCAGTTCCGTTCAGTTGCTCTGTCATGTCCAACTGTTTGCAACCCCAGGTATCTCAGCACGCCAGGCCTCCCTGTCCATCACCAACTCCTTGAGTTCTTTCAGACTCAATGTCAGTGATGCCATCTAGCTGTCTCATCCTCTGTCGTCCCCTTATCCTCTTAACCCCAATCCCTCCCAGCATCAGAGTCTTTTCCAATGAGTCAATTCTCCGCATGAGGTGGCCAAAGTACTGGAGTTTCAGCTTTAGCATCATTCCTTCCAAAGAAATCCCAGAGCTGATCTCCTTCAGAATGGACTGGTTGGATCTCCTTGCAGTCAAGGGACTCTCAAGAATCTTCTCCAACACCACAGTTCAAAAGCATCAATTCTTCATCACTCAGCCTTCTTCATAGTCCAAATCTCACATCCATACATGACCACTGGAAAAACCATAGTCTTGACTAGACGGACCTTTGTTGGCAAAGTAATGTTTCTACTTTTGAATATGCTATCTAGGTTGGTCATAACTTTTCTTCCAAGGAGTAAGCATCTTTTAATTTCATGGCTGCAGTCACCATCTGCAGTGATTTTGGAGCCCCCCAAAATAAAGTCTGACACTGTTTCCACTGTTTCCCCATCTATTTCCCATGAAATGATGGGACCAGATGCCATGATCTTCGTTTTCTGAATGTTGAGCTTTAAGCCAACTTTTTCACTCTCCTCTTTCACTTTCATCAAAGGCTTTTTAGTTCCTCTTCACTTTCTGCCATAAGGATAGTGTCATCTCCATATCTGAGGTTATTGATATTTCTCCCAGCAATCTTGTTTCCAGCTTGTCCTTCTTCCAGCCCAGTATTTCTCATGATTTCTGCATATAAGTTAAATAAGCAGTGTGAAAATATACAGCCTTGACATACTCCTTTTCCTATTTGGAACCAGTCTTTTGTCCCATGTCCAGCTCAAACTGTTGCTTCCTGACCTGCACTTAGATTTATCAAGAGACAGGTCAGGTGGTCTGGTATTCCCATATTTTTTAGAGTTTTCCACAGTTTATTGTGTGTGATCCACACCATCAAAGGCTTTGGTGCTGGGAGCCAGCACGGGAGATCCCACCCATGACAAGATCATGCAGGACTCGAGGGACTCCCTGGGCCAATCCCACCCATGACAAGGTCATGTGGCGAGACCTGTCAAGCAAGACAGATCAGGACTTGAGGGACCCCCTGGACCTGCTCGAGCATCTAACCCAAAATCAGAATCTGTTTGTCTTCCTATTTTATGCCTTTCATCCAACTCTTCTGAGATTAACAGTGGGCTATCCCCAACCACCATTCTCTGGGGAAAAAAAAAAAAATCACCTTAGGGCTCTAGTTGATAAATCTCCTGGGCATGAAAGGAGTATTTCAAACCCTCTGTTAGCATTCTAGCTTACTTGGCAGGTTTATCCAGACTCTTGCAACATTGTTGAGCTGATGCTTGCTGCCAAGTTCCCACATTCCTTATCTATTGTGTTCCTGTGCGTACATATAGTTAGGATGTAGAAGAAACAAGCAATAGCCTTAGCATTAGCAACATTAGACTTTGAGTTAGTAAGTTCTTTCTTTGCTGTAACCCACTAAACCTTTGCTCCATAAAAATGTAACTCTGTACTTTAAGGGTGACAACACAGGCTAGGAATTTAAGAAGAAACACTTCAAGGGAAAATTATTGTTCTGGCTGACCAACCTTTATTGCTGGGGTCCAGCCCCAGTGGATCCAGGGTAATTCGAAGCGGGGACGGCGTGGTGAGGAAAAACTTATTTATTTAAAAATATAAAAGAGATTGAGAAGAAATAGTGTAGTAGGAAAAATTAGTGGAGAAAAGAAGCTGAATAACTTGGTTTACATGGAAAACCAATAAAGTTCCAAGACAAGGAACTTGCACCATCTATGTTAGGCCACCGGCAGCCACTTGAATAGCAGAGGGTGCCTCGCCTTAGGCTCCCTCTCATGTTGGTCTTAGAAACCAGGGCAAGTAAGTAGACTCAGAGAGTCTCCATGCCTTAGATGGGACTTCTGCCTGAAAATAAAGACATGGGAGAAACCAGTCTTTCCAGTGACTGGCCCATCCTCTATTGTCCAGAAAGGCCTTTTATACTTTTGATTGTACATAGAGATCAATGGATAATACAAAACAATGCAGTGTCAACAGCCCTGACTCATAGAAACCAGGCTTTCTCTCTGCATACCTAGTTGCATACAAAAGTCTTAGATGATTTACATCATCTTCTGGCTGGAAGGCCAATTAGCATTTTACAGCCCTTTTCTGATAAGGGTAATAGTATTGTTCTTCCCAAAGTCTGGTGCCACTCTCAGAAAGCACTAAATAAAGTAGCATTCTTACATAGCAAGGACACAACAATTTATAACAATGAAAGAGAAGTACAGTGATTTATAACAGAAAATTCATTAACTCAAAAGTCTAGTATTGCTAACATTAAAACTACTATATTCCTATTTCTGCATCCTGATTACATTGATTAATATCCTCCAAGGTGCCTAAAAGATAGAGGATATGGGGACCTGGCAGCAGACATTAACTCAACAAACTCTTCACCAAACTAATTCTTAACTCTAAAAGGTTCTATATCTTTAAGATGTTTTAAGCTTTGTGCCTCTCACGGTTAGGGGGCTGTAAACAATCACAAGTTGTAAAAGTCCAGGCAGACTGGCCAGGTAAGTTAGAAAGCCATCAGATGGGTTTAAACTGAAACATTCTTTTTATATGTAGGAGACTGTTAACTGGAGCTCTGAATTAACTCTTTCGAGGATAGCCCCCTGTTATGTCAGAAGAGTATAGTTAACAGACTGATTTTGGTTTTGGGGTAGATGCTCAGGCAGAGGACCCCTTGAGACCTGACTCGCCTTGCCCATCAGGTCTCTCCACATGACCTTGTCATGGGTGGGATCTCCCGTGCTGGCTCCCGGCATCTTATAAAAAAGAGGTCATAAAATATCAACAGGCCTCCAGGCCAGAAGATAATGTACAAAAATAAAACTCTTGCAGGAAAGAACCTGGTATTGATAAAAGTTAATACTGATGGAATGTTGAGTTGACTCTACATTTTTCACTTTGCTCAATGTACAACTCAGGGTATAAAAGCCCTCTCTGAAAATAAAGTGACAGGCCTCGCTCACTAAAGCTTGGTCATCCTGTAATTCATTCATTCATTTGCCAACATCGTCCATCCTTAGGGTATCCCTGGACTCTGCTGAGGCTGGACCCTAGCAATTTGGCATAGTCAATGAAGCAGAAATAGATGTTTTTCTGGAACTCTCTTGCCTTTTCAATGATCTAGCGGATGTTGGCAATTTGATCTCTGGTTCCTCTGCCTTTTCTAAAACCAGCTTGAACATCTGGAAGTTCACGATTCACCTATTGCTGAAGCTTGGCTTGGAGAATTTTGAGCATTACTTTACTATCATGTGAGATGAGTGCAACTGTGTGGTAGTTTGAGCATTCTTTGGCATTGCCTTCTCTATGATTTTTAGCAATTCCAAAGATTTCACTCTTTGCAGGCTGAATGTTTTAATTTACAGTTTACTGAGAATTAAGTTTTCCTTGCAACCCTGAGGGTACATGTGTATATACACTGACATGTCTATATATACATCCTTCTCAGATTACTACATGGTGTGTGTTTTTTAAAGATATATAAATATATTTTAAATGATATTTTCTGTTTGTATGGTAACAATGTGAAATGTTTTAATCCTAGAAATCTGTTCCCCCAAATGAATATAGAATAAAAGGTAAAGGTATATAAATATTCCTTTGAGAGTAATTCCTAGTAACAGGACTTGGCAACGTTAAAAAATTATTCATAACACTTACTAAAGGTGGTAAGAAAAACTTTATTCAAGGTGAGAGAACTACAGCAGGGTCTTATAATAGGGAATAGAGATTGAGCTTGAGTCTGACTCCAGCAGGGACACAGCTGGGATTTATAGCTAAGGAACAGGGTGGGTCCATGGAGCTGCAAAGAGAGACTGGGAGAGTGAAAAGCAATGAACAACAACAACAGCAGGATGGGTGTCAGTGGGTGGAAAGTTATTAAGAGGACCATAAGGGTGAGGGTAGATTCTGGCTCAACTGAGAGGATCATTCCTGAGGCTAGGCAAGGCTGATAAGATGTTGAGGTGAGTGATGAGGAATTAGATCCAATACTGAGGGTGTTCAGATCAAGGGTAGGTTATTTTTAATAAACTGACATAGCAGATTCTGGCTTAGATTGGACTAAATTGGCAGGCGCCCCTGGATAAAGACATTGCCCAAATTTGGCAGTGCATTCAGGAACTGCTGCATAACAAATTACCCCAAACTAACAGCTTAAAACAATATCTCATACTGCTGCTGAAAGTTGGGAATCCAGGAGTAATTCAGCTGAGTGTGCTGGCTCAGGGTTTCATGAGATTGCCATCATCTGAAGCCTTGACATGGGCTGGTAGATTTCCTTCCAAGATGGCTTACTCACATAGCCAGTTTCCTTGCTGGCTGTTGGGAGAAAACCTCAGTTTTTTTTCACGTGGGCCTCTCTACTGGGCTACCTGAGTGTTCTCAAGATATGACTAAGCTGGTGTCTAGAGTGAGTGATCCAAGAGGATGAGCAAGGATGCTGCAGTGCCTTTTATGACCTAGTCATAGACACTTCATTTTCATTTCTACAATATTCTAACATTAGAAGTGAGCCACTAAGTCCAGCCCACATATGAAGGGGAGTATAAGGTCCACCCTTGATGGAAAGGATTCGTGGACATAATTTTAAACCACACAATTGTTTACATACTTATATGTCACAAATTCATTTTCCTGACAATGCTTTCAAAGATTTTATCCATTATAGCATTAACTTGAAATACAGGACCTTGTCATCTAAGTCAGGTCCAGATATGGATCAGGGTCCAGTTGTGCAGTATCTCAAGTGTTCAGTCGCCCAGGTGTGTCCGAATCTTTACAACCTCATGGACTGAAGCACGTCAGGCTTCCCTGTCCATCATCAACTCAAGGACCTTGCTCAAACTCAAGTCCATTGAGTCAGTGATGCCATCCAACCATCTCATCCACTGTCGTCACCTTCTCCTCCTGCTTTCAATCTTTCCTGCATCAGGGTCTTGTCCAATGAGTCAGTATTTCACATCTGGTAGCCAAAGTATTGGAGCTTCAGCTGCAGCATCAGTCCTTCCAATAAATATGATTTACTTTAGTATTGACTGGTTTGATCTCCTTGCAGTCCAGGAGATTCTCGAGTCTTCTCCTACACAACAATTCAAATTATACAGGTGTAGTTCCTCTAGGCCTGAGGATCTGTGAACAAAAGAGATGAGTTAATCTGCTCACTTTCATAGTCAACATACAGTGGTGGGTCAGGCATAGATAACCTTCATAGACACTCCTGTTCCCGAAAGTGGAGGGGAGATGGGAGTCAGTAGTAGCAGTTCTGAAATCCCACGGGTTCTAGTTGGCAGTCCTTGGATTAGGATTCAACGCCTGGAAGCTTTCTAGGCTTCAGTCTCTGAATTTTTAATTCTGCCCTGTGACATGACTCCATTGCATGAAAGGTGGGTAGTATATGGTTACAGTGAAACAATCTGCCTGGCATATTTCCTGCTTGTGGATGGTAGAAGTCCAGAGCTCTCTTATTTTGTACTATTGCTGGACCTTTCAGTCCAAGCTGAACATAAATATGTTATCTTAAAAACTTGGTGTGTCTCCTGATAATCTTTCTGGTGTTCATGCCGAAGAACCCCACTCCAAATCCACAATCACACGTCTTCATAATAAGACCTACTCTGTCTTGTTTTTCTGCTGAGATAGCTGAGGATAACACCCTGAAACTTGGTAAAAGTTCTATTGTGTGACTGAAATAATCTCTGAATGACACCCCTAAACTCTTTAGAGAGCATAGGCCTGACTAAATAATGCCATGAAGCATCCCATTCCAATTTCTGAGGCCTAACAAAGATTTTACACTCACACTCATCTTTCAGTTCAGTTCAGTTCAGTTGCTCAGTCGTGTCCAACTCTGCGACCCCATGTATCCCAGCACACCAGGCCTCTCTGTCCATCACCATCTCCTGGAGTTCAAACAAACTCACATCCATCGAGTCAGTGAAGCCATCCAGCCATTTCATCCTCTCTTGTCCCCTTTTCCTCCTGTCCCCAATCCCTCCCACCATCAGAGTCTTTTCCAATGAGTCAACTCTTTGCATGAGGTGGCCAAAGTACTGGAGCTTCAGCTTTAGCATCATTCCCTCCAGAGAAATCCTAGGGTTGATCTCCTTCGGAATGGACTGGTTGGATCTCCTTGCAGTCCAAGGGACTTTCAACACCACAGTTCAAAAGCATCAATTCTTTGGTGCTCAGCCTTCTTCACAGTCCAAATCTCACAACCATACATGACCACTGGAGAAACCATAGTCTTGACTAGCGGACCTTTGTTGGCAAAGTAGTGTCTCTGCTTTTCAATATGTTATCTAAGTTGGTCATAACTTTTCTTCCAAGGAGTAAGCATCTTAATTTCATGGCTGCAGTAATTTTGGAGCTCAAAAAATAAAGTCTGACCCTGTTTCCACTGTTTCCCCATCTATTTGCCATGAAGTGATGGGACCAGAAGCCATGATTTTTGACTCATCTTTAGAAACCTTATTAAAAAAAAATTTAAGAACTGACATATAGGTGATGTACAATGTTATATTTAGACCACCTTACCCTAATGCCCTGGACATGATCTTTGCTTGAGAGCCATTAATTTTAGCATCTTCTGCCGTCATAAAAGACTGGAAATTTTCCCAGTCATCAAGTTCTGTCTCCTTTTTAAAGTTGTTGGTTTTTTTTTTTTTGTTTTTTTTTTTAATTTCTCTTCACATTTTACTATAGCCAGCAAGAAGCCAGGAAACACTTTTGGCTGTTTCGCTGGAAATCTCCGTAGCCAAATAATTAATTAGGTAGTTCCTCCTCCCAGCTCATTAGGTACATTTTTCACTTTTCATAAACTGCAGGTGTAGTGGACTCTCCTCTGCACTCTCCCCAGGCTCTTTCCTCCTGGGTCTCCTTTCTGCCTGGCATCCTGGGTACACCACTGTGATTCCACTTAGAACTTGCTCACTCAGTGAAATAACAGGGATCGGTACCCTGGCTTCAGTGCTTCTGCTGGCCAGAGTCTATGTAACTTTCCCGATGACTTTCATGTTTTTGCTATCCAATTTCCATCACCTGGCTAGGTCAGTTCTGATAGCTCATATTCACAAGTGTACTGGCAGGCGCTTCTGCATGCACAAGTGCACACACATGCACGTGTACACACTAACATCCCTGAGAGGAAACTTGCACATATGCAGAAGTACCTGCTTCTTCTCCAGGCACATGAATTTTGGTAACCACCTGACTTTCTTTGTCCTGGTTAAATTCTTTCACTTGCTTATGGATCATGTCAGGTTGCACTTCTAACTCTGTGACTTATCCTCAAAGGTTACAAAATCTTGGCATTTGATCATGACAGCGACCGACCTGCAGAGCATCGAGTAGGGTTGGAAGTGCTCGCCTTGGACAGCTGAGTGATATGTGCCTGCATTCTGCATTCTCCCATCACCTTGGGCAGCTCTATGGTACCAGTCATGTTAGCCTGTCCCATTGCCTGTGCATTCCTTCAGGGCAGCAGAAAACAAGGACCTCTGGGCTCACATGACTTGGAGAACCGCTTTCTTGGTGTGCATCTATCTAGGTCATTCCTTGTCAATTTGTGCCCCTGTTGCAAGCCTACCACCTCTTAGGGCCCACAACATTCTGAGTGAGGCCCCCTGTTCTTCCTATCTGTGTAGCTTTCTGTGTGCACCTACCTGTGCCCCCAAATGCCCCTTGGACACTAATCTACAGGGGCCTCTTTCCATTTCCTCTACCCAACCCCCACACCACACCGATATCTCCACTGGATCCCAGAGCCCTACCCCCACCCCCACCGCACTCCCCCACACCACAACCACCCCCACCTTATCCCAATCCCCAACCCCAACCCACATCCACCACACCCCCACACCCCACCACACCCCCACCCCTTCCACACCCCCACCCCTCCCACAGACCCACCCCACCCAGACCCAACGCTACCACCACCCTTTCCTACCCCACCCCCACCTTTCCCTACCCCCACCTTACCCCCACCCCCACCTTACCCCCATCCAAAAGCTCCTCCCCCCACCAGACCGGTGGACATGGCTACAGGCACCACACCTCCCCCCTCTCTCCGCCGAGCCCTCCCCACCTCTTCTGGACTCCCTATTCTTCCTACTGTCTAGCTTTCTGTGTGACCCTGTCTACCTGTACCTCCAAGCGCCCCTTGGACACCCAGCTACAAGGGCCTCTTCCCACTTCCACTACCCCACCCCCACCCCAAACCCATACCTCCACCACAACCGTATCCCACCCCCTACCCCATCTTCCCCCCCAACCCAACCCCCCCACCCTACACCCCAATCCCCAACCCGTCCCCCCCAACCAACCCCCAATTCCACTCCCACCCACACACCATCCCCCTACCCTACCCCAGCCAGCCCTACCCCTCCCTGTTACTGCTGCTGCTAGGTCGCTTCAGTCGTGTGCAACTCTGCGACTCCGTAGACGGCAGCCCACCAGGCTCCCCCATCCCTGGGATTCTCCAGGCAGAACACTAGAGTGGGTTGCCATTTCCTTCTCCAGTGCATGAAAGTGAAAAGTGAAAGTGAAGTCGCTCAGTCCTGTCTGACTCTTAACGACCCTATGGACTGCAGCCCACCAGACTCCTCTGTCCATGGGATTTTCTAGGCAAGCATACTGGAGTGGGGTGCCATTACCCCTTCCTACCCCCACCCTAATGCTCCTACCCGACAACGCCATTCCAGTGGGCGTGGCCACAGGCACCACCCCTCCCCATCTCTGCATATCCTCCCTGCCTTTCTGGACTCCCTGGGAGACCGCACTCGTGATCCCAAGATCTCGTGAGATTTGCTCCGGGAGGAAACAGGACCTGGGTTAGTTGGGCCGCCTGTTTTCCGCATTCTACAGAGTCACCGCTTCTCTCTTCTCAGCGTTCAGCAGGGACCTCGTGCCAAGGTGCGGCTGCACAAACCATAAGTTCCCACCTTGGGTTTCCAGCTTTCCAAGGTGACCTTGAGCTAGCGCCTGGTTCACCTCCACGGACCCCCAGTACTATTCGCCTCCCTACAATGAGTTATTGGTCTGGGGAGTAAAGCATGTGAGGAGCCACATGCTCTTTGAAGAGGCCTGACCCTGTGGACGCAATATTCCAGCAAACCAGGGTCTACCGCCACTTGGTTCTGGACGTGGGCTCCCCTCTGGAGGTTCCAGGGCATGGTGGGCTGAGAAAGGAACCGAAATGGGGCTGCTGGACGGTGGTCAGTGTCCTTTGAGGAAGGGCCCTTGGACCCGAGCACCAGCTTGGCGCTTCAATTGTCCGCTGGTCCAGCCATTGAAAAATAACTCAGATTTGGAGATAAGAGGATACTAGCACTCACATGGTGGAGTTGCCCTTCCAGTTTTCAGTTTATTCTCCAGCTTCGTAAATACACATGTTAACATACCATCATCTTGTTTTTGGAGCATTTGGTTCTTGTTCTCAGGCTTAGGTGGACATGGGTGACTGAGAGAATAGGAGACCAGGGAAACCTGGTGTTTGAGAACCTGAGGTCATTATGAACAGTGCGGGTGGAAGTCATCTTCAGGTA
The DNA here is from genome assembly GCF_014754425.2 of Oryx dammah. Taxonomy (NCBI): domain Eukaryota; kingdom Metazoa; phylum Chordata; class Mammalia; order Artiodactyla; family Bovidae; genus Oryx; species Oryx dammah. The sequence continues at coordinate 15,345 of NW_024080521.1, forward strand.
AGCTGGTCTGCTTCACCACCTCTGGTGCCTCTTCCGTGCTGGTCGTCAGGGAGCTGGGTAGTGTCTGTGGTCTGAGGCCCTCAGGACAGGAGGAGAATGAGCACCCTTTAGTTTCCCAAGTCATTATTTTAAGAGACTTTGATCCTGCTGCTATCTTATAAGAGGAAGGTGCAGTGTGTTGGGGACCCATTCCCGAAGCCATGGTTTGGTTCAGAACCTGTGCTTGGGAGGCTGGTTTCAGACCCCAGACACTCAAGCCCTGTATGGTATTGGGTAAGGGCTGGGTGGTGAATCCAGGGAAGCTTTGCTCTCCCTAAGTGTGGGACCCCTGGGAGTGAGGTGCTCCTGGAAAGAAAGCACTCAGGCAACAGAGTGAGTCTTCTACTTGCAGCTGGAGGAGGCAAGGGAGGCCGTGTGGCCAGACTGGAATGGAGAATGGGAGAGGGACCCCGAGGGCTTGGCTGACATTATGCGCTGGAGGTGCTGGGTAGCCCTTGGCCGCTGCTGATCCCAGCACACCTGGCTCTATCCTCCAGTGTCACTGCTGTCTCCAGAGTAGTATGTGTGGACCCTCTGTCCCAGAGCTGCAGACTCTTGAGTGTCTGTGTCAGGACAGACTGGGGCCAGGACCTGAGAGGAGGGAGATGTGCAAAGAGGAGAGGTCGATGTCATGACTCCAGGGGAGTTCAGGGCAGAGGGAGAAAAGGGTCAGCCTGGGGCTGCCAGCCAGTCCCCTTCCTGTGCAGACAGAGTGTGATCAGAGCCCAGGCCAGGGCAGAGGGTCCCTGAGCTCTGCTTGTGCAGTCATGGCACCGGAGCAGGGTCCCCACACCCTTCATATCTCATGCCTCACCTGTGGGAGGGGCTTCTGTGCTCAGCTGCTCCCCAGATCCTGCTGGTGACACCCCATCAGTGAATCTACCTACTTGCCCCTGTGGAGGGCAGGCAGTACTGGGAGGTGTCCTTCTGGGAGATGGCCTGAGCCTGAGCCCTTGGAGGAGGGCTGTTGAGCTGAGGTGAGGTGTAAATCTAGGCCTTTCTGGATTTTTCCCCGAATATTTCACCATTGCCCCATACTCCTGGATGATCTGGCACAGACCTGCTGAGTTACTAGACTGGGGTGAGTGGTGGCACCTGAAAGGAGGCTCCTATTCTGTGCTCTAGTAGTACCTAAGCTTTTCACTGCCCACAAACAGAGTAGGGTATTTCAGTCTTCAGAGACTCCTGGGCACCCTGCCCTACCACACTGGCTCAGGGATGGCTTAGGGAGACCTGCACCTGGCCAGATGTATCATTCCTGTGTCACTCTCCGTATCCCCATCTGTAACAGTCTCTTGAGCCCCAGCCCTTGCTTATGAAAAGGAAAAACCACGGTAAGGCCCCTGTTGAAGATGTTTCAGTTTGGGGGGAAGAACCTGAGATGAAGAAAGTGAAATACTTGGTGATGTAAATTCTGTCAAATACGAGGTATTGTCATTTTAATTTAGAATCCAGCTTCAGGCTCTCATTCCCCATCCTCTGGAAAAACTTGAAAAAAGAGCCTGCTTGTGACAAAAGAAATGAAGATGTCTCAGAGGCATTGATGCCAGCAAATGTTACTTCACTTGATAGTGATAAAGAAACTTGGAGATAGTATCAGGCCTGAAAGCACAAAGACTGAGACATTGGAAGCAGATCCAGGCTTAGGAAGTAGGGTGACAATTGGCCAGGTCATGCATAGGAAAGATCCTCACCCACAGTTGAAAGTTATGTGCTGAGAAGAAAGAAATCAGAGTTGAGAGGACTCCTTGCTGATGTTTCTGCAAAGAAATGAAACACTTTAATTCTCATTGCTTAAAATCACAGAGTACTAAAAAAAAAAAAAATAGATTTACTATTTTTATTTCTCTAAACATTTACAACCTGTCAATCCTAAAGGAAATCAACCCTGAATATTCACTGGAAGGGCTGATGAAGCTCCAAATCTTTGGCCACCTAATGCGAAGAGCTGACTCACTGGAAAGGACTCTGACAGTGGGAAAGATGGAAGACAAGAGGGGAAGGGGATGACAGAGGACAAAATGGATGGATGGCATCACTGACTCAACAGACATGAGTTTGAGCAAATTTTGGGAGACAGTGAAGGACAGGAAATCCTGGTGTGCTAAGGTTCATGGGGTCTCAAAGAGGCTGAGTGACTGAACAACAATGAACATTTACAACAGTTAGTGTAACAGGTTTCTTAACTTAAAAAAAATATGGACTGGCCTGGAAAAATATCATAATTGTGCCTTAGATTATGAACATTGGCTTTTCAGTTTCAGCATGAGTGGTCTCCCTGGTGGCCCTGCTCCACCGTACAGATCAGGTTTGCCTATCATTATTTTTGAGGCTTGCTTGCTTTTCGTTTGTTCAGACACCCTGAGTGGAAAATGATGGCTTTTTTTTTTTCAGTCTAACTGAGATATTAATCAAATTTACATATAGCCCTGAATAAGATTAGAGGTTCAGCATCATGAGTCCACTTACATCCATCCTGCAGTTATGAGCGTAGTAAGTCTAGTGAACATTCATCATTTCATATGGATACAAAACTAAATAGAAAAAAGTAATTTTGTTTTGATGAAAACTCTTAGGGTTGACTGTATTAACTTTTATAACTAACATAAAACAACATTAGTTATACCTGTGTTGTATGTCACCTAACAAAACAGTGTTAGTTATACTTGTGTTGTATGTCACCTCCCTCATACATACTTCTAACTAGAAGATGGACATGATAGTTTCACAAGGTGTCCCTTACAGTCACCAAGAATGATGCTCCCACAGTCACTTTGTAAATATTAGAAACATCCCCTCCCAGGCTGCCCTCACCAACTTCTCTCTGAGCCTCTCTAATCTGTGTGTCCAGTCTCAGTGCTCCCTCCATCTCACCTTGGAAATGGGAAGGGGGAACAGGCACTATTATCTCCCCTAGGCAAAGAGAAACAGAGTCGGACCCTGTGAAACCATTAGGTGTTGTTTCCAGGGCTCCCAAGAGCTCTGGCACCACAGTCCTTTACATCTCACGATGGAACAAATAGCCCCAGGTCATTCACCTTAAAACCTAAATAAATAAACAATTGGCCAATCAAAGGTATAGAATTTACAGACTCAGTTTATAGAGGCACTTTTCTGTAACAGGTTAACCAGGGGTATCCTCTACTGCACATTAATGAAGTCTCCTTTATGTACAGTTGGGAAGGTCCCCTGGAGTCAGAAATGGCAACCCACTCCAGTATTTGTGCCTAGAGAATCCCAAGGACAGAGGAGCCTGGTGGGCTACAGTCCATTGAGTCACAAAAAGACACATCTGACTGACTAATACTTAATACTAGAAGGAAATTAGGTAACAAATGAAGTGCTAGAAAAGGAGTGATTTATTGGAGTAGGACACTTGGCAGGTTCACAAGCTTTGTGTTGCCCTAAGTACTCAGTTTCACTTTCACAGTTAGAGGAAGAGGAGAGCGGGGAAGATCTTCTTTTTCTTTAGCAGACAGCACAATTCCATCATCACTGCCTCCCCCAGGTAGGGCAGGCAAGTTCAGTTTTCCTGCTCTATGTGGTCAGGCTAGGACTATCATAGTTCAGTTCAGTTCAGTTGCTCAGTCGTATCCGACTCTGCAACCTCATGACTGCAACACACTAAACTTCCCTGTCATATTACTTGGGAAAGTTATTTTCAGGTCTCAGTACAGTGCAGGTGTTTCATTTTGAAAAGTCCCCTTTCCATAAGAGATTGTGTTTTGTATGCAGAGTCTGTTTTGGGGAGTCATGAACTTGATGACCACTGGGAAGTTTGTAGGTCTTGTTTTCTGTGATAGTTTTAGTGTTTATGGGGCACATTCTAGAAAAAAAAATGTGTCTTAGGGGCCAAAGAGCATGTTTTGGGGGTTACTAGTCATGGAGCTCACTAGGCAGGATGTACATCTTATGCCACCACTGTTTGATTGTTTGGGGCCATGTGTCATGCACTGTAGCATGGTTTTATTGCTAGGCAAGTTAGCTTGATTTAAGCAAGGCAACCTGGCTTTGGTGCTAAGCAACTTGTTTTGCTTTATGAATTAAGCAAGCCTACATGTTGCAGAATTTTCCTATTACTTTCTTGAGTGTCATTGTGGTCTCCCAAAACCCCGTAAAGTTTCTTCTCTATCTACAGTTCCCTAATGCAGTATCAAGCTAACTCTTTGAGCATTCTGTTCTCTTATTCTGTCCCTACCACCTAGGGACACTCCCAGCCCCCAAGTGCAGGCTGCAGTGCCCTCAGTGATCCTGAGACCGCTCCAGGAAAGGAGATGCAGCTCTGAGAGCCAGGAGACCAGTCCCCTAGTTCTGCTGTCATTTCCTTCCTCCCCCCTAGTTTTGGGCTACCCCCTGCCAAGTCCTGCAGTCCTACCTGCCTGGAGCGGACCCTCAAACTCCCACCCCCTGCCCACTCCACCCCATTGCTGCTTTTCCTCTAGAAGAACCACCTTCAGGAGTAACTGGCTAGAGTTAGGGTGATCTGGATGTCTGGCAAGTCTTCACTGGGGAGGAAGAAGGAAGGAGACTCTTTTGTTGAGGTCTAGATGCCATTGAATCTGTCTTGCCAAGGACAGGAAGAGGCAGAGTGGGCTCATAGAGAGGGTAGACTATTCCAGGGTAGAAGAGATCTGACTCCAGACTGGAGGAAGGACAGACATACTGGAACTCCAGGTGGGATCTCATCTGCTGGGGTCTGGGTCCCCAGGGATTCTTGTCAGTCTGGGGCCTCTAAGGACCAGCCAGGCTGTGGTCTTCCTCCAGAAGCTAGGGAGGGTCATCTTCCAGCATTTCTAGTGCGTGTTTGGGCACAGATGCATTCCAGAGAGCCCCAGGAAGGACCTCAGGAGCAAATGCATTGCAGTCACAGAGGGAATTCTGCAATTAGAGAGGGAATTCTGCAATTAGAGAGGGAATGAGCTCTTCCCACCCCAAAACGAGCTCAGAGGCTGCACTAGACTGTGCAACATAAAAACAGGTAGAAATGCCCTCAGGTTGACTGGGTCCTTGGAGTCATCCTGGGCTGACCTTACACTGGCCAGGAATAACTCGTCTTCATGCAGATGAGCCCCTAGTACTCTGTGCCCAGTGAGTCCTCTGCACAAATAGACTGTGTGGAGCTGGAGGTGGACAGAGGCCTGTCCCCTGCCTCGCTCAGAAAGACTTTTTGGTTGATACTTCTTGTTTTTACATCATTTGAAGACAGTAGTCCCTCTTGCATCCTTAGATCTCCTGGATCCTGAGTTCCCATGGAAACATCCCAAGCTTAGACCTCTGCTATTTCCTGTTTACCCAACCCCCTGTGAAGTTGGCTAGCTCTTCCTAATGTTCAGTGGGGGCAGATCTATCATCTATTTTTGCCCAAGTGGGTCTTCTGATTCCTCCTTCTTGGAGCATGACAGTGTCCTGCCTCACCTCATGACAGTGCCTCAGGCTCATCAGGCTGTAAAGGAAACTAGGGGCGAACTTTAGCTTCTCTCTGAAAGTTATTTGAGGTACTGGTGGAAAGTGCCAGCGTCATCATGGCTGCTTCTTTATCGGGGACTCAATGATTATCTTTATTGCTAAACCTGAGCTCCTGCAGCTGATTGGTCAAGTTGATTGCCAGAAGTCAAAATGCCCACAAAACACCTTCCAGTTTAACCCTATTTTAGGGTTTTAACTCTAATTAAGGGACAGCTACATCTCTGGCTGCTGATGGGGATGGTAGGAATTTGGTTAATATCATCTGTAGGAAGTTACCAAACTATGGAGTATCCTTCAGGTAAAACCAACTTCTTAACCTTCCAAATAGAAGAATTCTTGGGGCGTCACAATGCCAGTCATGGAGAGGTTCCATCCATCTGTGTTCTGAGACCACAGCACAACCAGCATGTCAGCCAACCCAGCAGGGTCTTCACCCAGACCCTTTGACACAGGCTTTGCAAATTAACAGGGATAAAGTCCATGTGGCTACCTGTGCTTAATGCAGAGCAAAGGAAAAACTGAATTGTATTTGTGGGCTTCAAATTGAGCTCCCATCAGAATCTGTGTAAGTGAAAGCCTTAGGGGAGGGAGAGGAATGGTGGGGGGTGGGTTTTGAAGGTGCTTTGCATTCCTTTTTTCACTGGCACTGAGGGAAGGTCAGGTTTCCCAGCTACATTGGGAAGGAGTCCAATTGAAGATCATGGTGAGGGTACAGGTCACTGGACAGAGCCTAGGCTGGGATATGAAGGGGGACACCTGAGCCTCCGGTTACAGCTGTTTGCTGACACAGATTTGTGTTCTTGGCCCACGTTTATTTCCCTTCAGGAGAGCCCATGGCCCTAAGCCCTCAGTGGCTTTCAGGTAGAACAAGGCATATCCCAGGTTTGACCAGCCAAAACAGTTCCATCCTCTCCTAACCCACATTCCTAAATTTAATCTCTTAACTTCAGGGAGGAAATGTCTTTTGCCTCCAGGGAGGAGGAAGTGTGGATCTAGGGTTTGCCCTGAGTTTATGGGATCCACCTGGTCCCTTTTTAGCCACTCCCTCTTCTGGCAATTTCTCAAACCTAGCCTAAGAAAAGTCTTTGAATTCCTCTGAACAAAACACATTTGTCTTAGGTGCTTTCCTTGGTTTCATATCAAGTGTCTGGTCTCTCTGTTCTCCCAGCCAGCTCTTATGTATCATTTTGACCTGATCAGTTCCAGGGAAGCCTGGTCTCTCAAAATATGAAGGACCCACCATCCTTCCATTACACACCTCTTCCCCTGTGAACAGGCACATGTTTTGCTGTCTGACGTATAAGTGATAGTGTGATTCTCAGAAATCTTACTTTGTTTCTTTTTCTTCTGGGGTGACACCACCATCCGCAAAAAGCTGTCTGAACGTGAACATTTGGGTGATTTTGATGTGGCCCAAACTCCCGCAACGAATGTACCTTCAGGTTGGTTTTCTTCTTTTATATTTTGCTAACCTATTATGAACAGACAGAGGATCCCATAAATTGTATGTAGTGAGAAAGTAAAAATCCCACTCAGACATAGGTGGATGAAGATCTAGTAGTAAGAGCACTTTAGCCAGAAATGGAAATTTCAGCCAGAATCTGAAAAGCGTGTCCTGCAAGAAGAGGGTCTCAGGACTGAGCACACTATTCCACACTGGAGCCTTGGGCTCTGACAGCTGTACCTGGCGGGGTCTTCATGGGACAAGCCATGCAGGTCACAATCCTGTAGAGAATTTTCCTTGCATTTCTGTTTATGTTGGCAGTTGCACACTTCACTTTTCTTCTACATGCAGTTTTTCATTTCTGCCAGACAGTTTGGTTTCTTCTCTGATTTCCACCACTAGTACAGACCGTTAACAGTATTTCTTAACCAAATAAAATTTGGCTGGGTAGGGGTGGGGGGGATGGGGTAGGTTGTGGTGAGAGTGAGGGGATGGGGCCACACTGAACAGCATCTGGGGTCGTAGTTCCCTGGTGAGGATAGAACTTTTGACCCTACATTGAAAGCACAGGTTCCTCTCACTGCCAGGGAAGTTCTTGGAATTGATTTAATGAAAGACATCTAATTAGGAGAAATTTTGGGGTGACATTTTACATTTTAGATTGTGACCAGTGATTATAGTACGTATTATTTTATAGTTTTGTGATTTTACTAGTTTAAAGAGTTTTGGGGGTTTCATTTTAAAAACTAAAAAATGTTTTTTAATTCCATGGAATACATTGAAATGTCTGTAGAATATTTGAAAGAGTGGAGGCTTTATTCTGAATGTGAGCACTTTGCTCCACTGACCTGAATGGTAACCACATTTGTAGAAGAGACACACAGTGAAAGATACGTCTTTTTATTAAGGGACATAACAGCAACCAATGCATGAGTTATTGGTTGGAGTTTAGAGACAGGCCATGTTGGGCTAAACTCCTTATTCCTGTTTTTAGCCCTTGAGTAATAATCAGAAGCTTTCTCTGAAGAGAGTGGGGTCAGCTGTCAGACTCCTAGGTATCTGCCGGCCAGCAGGGCTGGAATTAAATGCAGCAGCTGGTAGATATAAGATGGGGCAAGAGGTCACCTTGTCCCTTTGTTGCTGCCTAGAGAGATGCTTGTCCACGTGCCAGTGGGGCCAAAGCTGTGATTTTGTGGCCAGAGCATGTCTCTGACCCTGCTTGGGTTCCCTGAGGGTGGAGGGGCAGTAGGGTTTCTCCGGTTCCTTGACCGGAGAAGGACTGGCCCTGCTCTGCTTGCTATCTGACATCCTCCCAGGACTCGTTCCGGAGTTGTTTCACGATGGGCGTCGGGGCCCCACCCAGACTCCTGGAGCTGGCTGGCCAGAGCCTGCTGCGGAATGAGGCCTTGGCCATCATGGCTGTGGAGGAGCTGCCCATTGAGCTCTTCCCGCCGCTGTTTATGGCGGCCTTTGCTGGGAGGCACACACAGGCCCTGAAGGCGATGGTGCAGGCCTGGCCCTTCCCCTGCCTCCCACTGGGGGCCCTGATGAAGGACCACCAGCCTCATCTGGAGACCTTTCAGGCTGCACTCGACGGTCTGGACGTCCTGCTTGCTCAGGAGGTCCGCCCCAGGTAAGGTCGACCTGGCAGACTGGTGAGGCCTGGGGATGTGAGCATGATGCAGCCAGGGCATGAGGATGAGGGGTCACCTGGGAACAGGTGATCGGGTGTACCGGGTGGGTTGAGGGGGAGAGGGCACAAAAGGCATGTGGGCCAACCCCCAGTTTCCCTTAAAGTGGGGATCAAGGCGGGTCTGGAAGATGGAGGAGCTGTGGTGTGAGGAGTGCAGAGTGCTTGCAGGGTCCTGGTGACCATCAGCCTCTGCACAGCTCAGTATGTCCCCCATGGCCCCACAGGCGGTGGAAGCTGCAGGTACTTGACTTGCGCCGGAACGCACACCAGGACTTCTGGACCCTGTGGTCCGGCATCAAGGCCAGTGTTTGCTCGCTGCTGGATCCTGAGCCAGCCCAGCCCATGCAGAAGAGCCAAAGGGTGGAGGCACAGGCAGAACTGAAGCTGGTGCGGGCCCCTGTGGAGGTGCTTGTCGACCTGTGCCTCAAGGAGGACACCCTGGACGAGACCCTCAGCTACCTGCTGAAGAAGGCCAGGCAGAGGAGGAGCCTGCTGCACCTGCGCTGCCAGAAGCTGAGGATCTTCACCATGCCTATGCAGAGCATCAGGAGGATCCTGAAGCTGGTGCAGCTGGACTCCATCCAGGACCTGGAGGTGAACTGCATCTGGAAGCTGGGCACCCTGGGCAGGTTCCTGCCACACCTGGGACGGATGGGAAATCTGCGCCGGCTGCTGCTATCACGCATCCACATGTTGCCGCGCACCACCCCGGACCAGGAGGAGCACTTAGTCGACCAGCTCACCACCCAGTTCCTGAACCTGCCCCACCTGCGGGAGCTCTACCTGGACTCCGTCTCCTTCCTCGAGGGGCGCCTGCACCAGGTGCTCAGGTGAGGCATGGCGCAAGCTCTGCAGACCAGAATGCCCTCATTTCGTTACCCTCAGGGTGTATACTCTGTGCCCGCTGGAGACATTGCCAGGGTGCACAGGCTGCTCAGAAGTCCTCATGATGCTGCCACTGGGCATCTTGTCAGGTCACCTCCCTGGTTAGGGTCAGAGGCATGGCCTAGGTTAGCTGCTGTCAAAGGGGATTTCTTGCTGGGAGTCCACATAGTGTGGGTCAGGTGAGATGCTCTTGGGAATTCTTTCTGAGAGAGTGATCTCTAAGCTGAGATGATGACAGATAACTAAGCGAGAAGGATATTGGTACATCAAGCATGAGGTTTGAAGCCCGCAGCTCTATCTCTCCCTCCCACCTGCTGCTTCTGTCCTGAGCTGTTTTAGGCTCCAGGTGAGCTGTGGGAAGTGGGTGATTCTGGAGATGACAAGGAAGGATCCGGATGGGGAAATTGTAGCTCCTAAGCAGTCCAGAGAAGAGAAAAGGTCAAATGAGAATCATTGTTGAAGTGGCTCCAATCTCTTTAAGTCTAAATTACAATTAATATTTTCCTCTAAGACTTCTGAATACATAGGAAATCCTCAGTAAGAGGTTATTGCTCTGCCTTGAACACAGTGATAAAAGCTGAGAGGATGCAGCCTAATCTGATGTCTGTATGAATGAGTTGCATTGATTCCCTTTTTGGCAGCTGCAAACTCCAAGCTTTAGGAATAAATATATTCACTGAGAAACCAGAAGAAAGAAAGGAAAAAAAAAAAAAGAATTGTAGGTGGTGATGGACAGTTTGTGGCCTCAGAGTATCTGGGGGTATTCACCTAGGGATCATCTGTAACTGCTGGGACCCAGCAGCCTATGTCCACTGCATCCAGCCTGCTGTTTAATTCAACTAGTGGTGTCCTGTAAAAACATCTTAATTCCTGCGAACCAAATACTAGTAAGCTGAAATAGGCAAATAACATTTGTTTACTGTTTTTTTCCCACATTGAAAATAGTTCATTGTTTTGTGCAGGGGGAGGTCATACCCATGTGAGCATGACCTTTCCCCCAGAAGACGCCCTGACTTCCTCTCAAGAAGGTGAGAGGCCAGCTCCAGGCCAGTGAGATGCCCTGTATTCCAGTGAAACAGGCCTCTCCTCCCCAGTTCCTCTGCCCGCCACCTCTCCCCCTGGGACTGACTGTCCTGTCTCTCCCCAGGTGCCTGAAGACCCCTTTGGAGACCCTGTGGATCACCAACTGCCTGCTTTCAGAGTCAGACCTGATGTACCTGTCGCAGTGCCCGAGCATCAGCATGCTGAAGAACCTGAGCCTTAGTGGGGTCAACCTGACCAGCCTCAGCTTGGAATCTCTGCAGGTCCTGATCGAGTGGACCTCGGCCACCCTGCAGGACCTGGACCTAAATGAGTGCGGCATCATAGACACCCAGTTCAGTGCCCTCCTGCCCTCCCTGAGTCGCTGCTCCCAGCTCACTACCTTCAGCTTCTGCGGCAACCCCATCTCCATGGCCGTTCTGGAGAGCCTACTTCAACACACCATGGGACTGAGCAAGCTAAGCCACATGCTGTACCCTGCACCCCTGGAGAGCTATGAGGATGTGACTGGCACTCTGCACCTGGGCCTCCTGGCTGAGCTGCACACCCAGCTCAAGCAGCTGCTGTGTAAGTCTGGGCGGGCCAGCATGGGCTGGGTCAGCGCCAGCCCCTGTCCACACTGTGGTGACCAGATCTTATATGACACTGAGCCCATCCTGTGCTCCTGCTACATGCCCGCTTAGCCCAGCTCATGAGTTGCAGGCTTTGTCCCCCGCACTGGGACACTGCCACCTAGACCTTAGTTCATCTAGAAGGAACACAAACCATGGTTTCAGACAATAGTTTAGTGCATGCTGGAAAAGGAAAGGTTATTTAAAGTGGGCATGGGGGGAGGGCTTGGTGGGATTTTTGGAGAGATGGTTTCCTACAAAGTTAGAAAAGTGAATCTGAATTTTGGAGGGGGAATTTTGGGCTTGGGAGGTTGATGGAGTCGTTACCCCTGTATTGGATTGTTACAAATAAATAAAGGGAACTTGAGTGTCAATCACTTGGTGTCCTCTGTGATCTGTGACCATGATTCTCCCCTTTAAATTAATGACTCCCGTGTTAATGTTTAAGTAAAAGGGCCTGAACATAAATGGGGCCTAGATGCTCTCTGATAGGCAAGGATCAACTACAGGAGTTCAGAGCACTATTTACCTGTGGTTCTCATTTCCAAGGCATCCACCTCCTCACTTATTTCTGAGGCTGTTCAATATGTCGTCATATACGAGGTGCATCCTCAGGGCTTGGAACGAACTAAGTGTCCAGGAGTGAGCACGGCTGGAGGGAACCTTCTTCCAAGGGACCTTCACTGCTAACCCTGGACTCAAGCATTTTCCCCAGTGGATCCAGCAGATGAAAAGCCTCCATCTCGGACCCTGGGCAGTGCCAAGACGTGTTCTGTGCAAAGTCAGGCCCGGAGTCCTGGGGGATATTCAACAGTAGACTATCTGGAGCCTCTGGGACCCACCAGCCCTTGCACACCTTCCTACTGCTCAGCCATATCTGACTTTGGAACTCCATGGATTGTAGCCTGCCAGGCTTCTCTGCCCATGGAATTCTACTGGTGAGAACACTGCAGTGGGTAGCCGTTCTATTTTCCAGGAGATCTTCTCAACTCAGGGATTGAACTTGGGTTTTGTGCATTGCAGGCAGATTCTTTGCCATCTGAGTTGCCAAGGAAGCCTCCAGTTTGTAAGAGACAACCCAGCATCACTGAATCCACTGTCCAAATGTGTTTTTATGCCACTAATATTCCCACAGGCTTTATTTTGTTTTTACATTAATCAAAACTTTCACATACATTCATTTATTCAAAAGCTGACAGAAATCCATTCCCAATTGTCAAAAAAAGTCACTTCTGAGTTGAGTATTTCAGTGTTGAGTGTAACTTTGCATTTTTCTCCTTGGTGTGATTCATCTGGAACTTTTTTTTTTTTTTACTATAATCCTTAAGTTTTTACCTTAAGCCACATGGTACAGATAAAATTTCTCCCAAATCCTAGTTCTCTGCCAACCTGGCAGCACTAAGGCTTTTAACTAATTCTCTTTTCCCATCAGAGCTCTTTGCTGAGACCAAGTCCTCTTAAGATTCAGAGAAGATATAGCAACTAAACAAAATAAGAGACCTCTTCAGAGTGGAGGACTCCAACTATACCCCTTTTTGTGATCAAAGGAGTTGGAACCAGCATGGACCACCAAAATTTTTATCTAGGAATGTCCTGGAAATGAGCATCACCTTGATTTGAGCTTTCCTGGTGGCTCAGATGGTACAGAATGCACCTGCAATGCAGGAGACACAGGCTTAGTCCCTGAATCAGGAAGATCCCCTGGAGAAAGGAGTGGCTACCCACTCCAGTATTCTTTCCTGGAGAATTCCATGGAGGAGCCTGTCGGGCTACAGGACATGGAGTCACAAAGAATCAGACAGGACTCACTAACACTTTCACTTCACCTTTAATACTGTGGGTAAGCAGGTAGTGCAAGTCGTCATTGATTTGAGTTTTTAAATGTTTCATGGTCCCTTAAGTTTCGGTCCCTCTCTGTCCCACCCTTGCATTTAAGCTGAGAAACCATCCTTTCATGGTTTCTTACCCAGGGAATTAGAACTGAGAGCAGAAGCAGCGAGAAGCCAGATGCTCTGCATTGATTAGGTGAGGGTGAAGGTGGAGAGTGAAAGAGCCGGCTTAAAAATAAGTATTAAAAAAACTAAGATCATGGCATCTGGTCCCATTACTCCATGGCAAATAGAGGGGAAAAAGGTGGAAGTACTGACAGATTTCCTCTTCTTGGGCTGTTCAGTCACTGAAATGGTGATTACAACCATGAAGTCAAAGGACGGTTGCTTCTTAGCAGGAAAGCTATCACAGACCTAGACAGTGTGTTGAAAAGCAGAGACGTTACTCTGCCAACAATGGTCTGTATAGTCAAGGCTATGGTCTTCCTAGTGGTCATGTATGGTTGTGAGAGCTGGACCACAAAGAAGGCAGAGCACCAAAGAATTATTGCCTTTGAGTTGTGGTACTGGTGAAGACTCCTGAAAGTCCCTTGAACAGCAAAGAGATCAAACCAGTCAATCTTAAGGGAAATCAACCCTGAATACTTGTTTGAAGGACTGATCCTGAAGCTGAAGGTCCACTATATTGGTCATCTGATGTGAACAGCTGACTCACTGGAAAAGTCTCTGATGCTGTACATGGTTGAGGGCAGAAAGAGAACAGGGTGACAGAGAATGAGATTGTTGGATGGCATCACCAATGCAATGGACATGAACTTGGGCAAACTTCAGGAGCTAGTGAGGGACAGTGAAGTCTGGCATGCTGCAGTCCATGGAGTTGCAGATAAAACTGGGCAAATGAACAACAACAGTCTCTTTATATAAAGCTGTCCCAGGGAGAGTAGAAGAGGAAAAGGTTTTTGAGAACAATGGAAACACCAAGCTCTCCCCTACTGATGGAGGAAATTGGTAGAGGATGACCACCAAGATTAGTGGCCTCTTGAAAAGTGTGCCTTCTGGCCACCTTTTAGAGTGCACTTCTCACACAGTCCTGATCTGTAGGTCAGCAGGCACCTGCCTGTGTCCTGAGGGCCTGATCTCCTGGGTACCAGGTTCTCAGTTGGTGTGAGATGCCCAGCCCTCTTGGTGGACACTCAGGCTGACCATATGTCACTCCATGGCCACAAGCCACAAGGAGTTTCCTCCTTGTCCATAGCAATGGACTAGACTGGAGTTGGCATTGGAGTTGTCCATGGAAGGAAAAGTGAGAACAGGTCATATTTGTCTTTCTTTTTTGGTCTCTTTTGTTGGTCAGCCAACACAGCCTGCAGGATCTTAGATCCCCAACTAAGCATAGAATCAATGCCGTCAGCAGTGAAAGTGCACAGTTCTAACCACTCCAGGACTACAAGAGAGTTCCCAGTACGTCATTTCTTGACCCTAGCAGACAGCCCAGAAGTCTGACATTGGCTGCTGAGAGGCAGCCACCAATGGGTCAGGCTTTGATGATGTCACCAAATATTCCTCTCTCCCTGACCTCTGGGAGCCCTGTGACCCTTGCCTGTATCATAGAAACTTCTGAAGGTAGAACTGAAGGACGACATACCCCCTCCCCACTGTATTCCTTTCCTAGCTACAGACTCAAATGCCTCCCAATAAATTCATCTGCTCTCAACACATCTACAGAAAGCATGCTGTCCTCCTTCCTGGAAACCTTCCCTGCAGAAGAGGTTGAACTAATGTCCTCTGCTTCTTCCTAACCTAACATGTGAAGTCTTTCTGTACATCTGGTGACAAGCATCAGTGTATTCTGCTGGACAGCTGTGAGATTCCCCCCTCCCATCTTTTTTCCTTTTTTGGGTAAAAGACATACTCCCCTTCACATATAGGATGGTTTGGGCACAGTCCTTGCTCTGTTCTCAAGGTTCTGCCCCTCAAAGCCTAGGAGAGAAGTAAAAATAGTGGGGGCCATGAAGAGAGTTGGGTGGGGACCTTTAGCAGCAGTGGTCTGCAAGAAGTGGTCCAAAGGATCAGGCTGCATACTGAAAAATCTGGGTGGGTGGGAATTTGTTGATGGGTGGGAGTCACCTGGGAGATGAGTCATCACCTGCATACACCCTACCTGTCATGGAGGTGAGCACTCTCTAAGGACTCCTTATCTAAAGAACCTGTTAAAGTACTAAAGTGGCCACCAGAAATACCACAGACTTAAACAACAGGAAATTGTTTTCTCCCAGTTCTGGAGGCCTGAAGCCCAGAATCAAGGTGTTGACAGTACGGTGTCTCTGGAGTTCTCTTTCTTTGATGTGCAGACAGCTGCATTTTCCTCTCCTCCTGTCCCATTATGTCCAAGCATCCTTGAAGTCTTGTGTGTCCTAATTTCCTCTTTTTTCTTTTTTGTTCTCACCATGCTTCTTCACTTCTGGGTCTTCGTTTCCAGACCAGGGATGGAACTTGGGCCCTTGGCAGTGAGAGCTCTAAGCCCGAACCACTGGCTTTTCAGGGAATTCTCCTTTCTCTTTTTGTATGGAAAACCATCAGATTGGACTAGGCTCACCCTAGTGACCTTGTTTAAACTTGGTTACCTCGTTAAAAGTATTATCTCCAAATATGGTTACAATCTAAAATGTTGGGGGTTACGATTTCTGCAGATAACTTTTTAAATGAATTAATTTATTTGACTGCACCAGGTTTTAGTTGTGGCATGTTGGGTCTTCTGTCTTCCTGGCAGCACGTGGGATCTTGTTCCTTGACCAGGAACTGAAGCCCAACCCCTTGCACTGGGAGTGCAGAGTCTTAGCCACTGGACCTTTGTGAAAGTCCTCTCAACCTATGGATTTTGCAGGACACAATGAAGTCCAAAACAGGGTTGATGGTAGGGTTATTTGCCTGGCTACACATTTGCACCCTACCTGCTCATTAGAAAAATCTGAGAGCTTTAATAATGTGGACTCCCTAGTCCCAATTGTGGAGATGCTGATTCTGTGGGTATGGATTAAGATCCACAGAATCAACCAGAACATCAGTATTTTTCAAAAGCTCTCTAGTACTCATGTTTAATATGGACACCTTAAGCAGCCTGGGCAACACCTGGGGCTTGTGAGAAACTCAAACTCTCAGGCCACACCCACAACTGTTGGATGATAAAGTGTTTTTGAACAAGACACGTAGGCAATTCACTGATGGTTAAGAAGCATAGCCCAGGAGATCTGAGAGTATGGCCCAAACTGAGAAATCTGGATCCAAATCTCTGGGCTTTGCTTATACTCTTAACTTCCTTCAATACAAAGGTCATCTAGAAGCCCCAAGAGAGGGTGTGCCAGTCATAGAATCTCTGAAGTGTGGTGGGGAGGATGAAGCTCCCAGCTCAAGCAACAACCTCTGATTGGTGTATTGAATTACCAGTAACCTGCTCTTCCCAAGGCAAGTTCTCAGTGTGTCACATGAAAAAAAAAAAAAGAAAAGAATTCCTGATCCTCAGGGTCTCCTGAAGGAGTAGATTCTTGAGTGCTTTAAACATGTTCTTATTGTTATTTGAGCTCCCCTTGTGGCTCAGCTGGTAAAGAAGCTGCCTGCACTATTGGAGACCTGGGTTTGATCCCTGGATTGGGATGATCCCCTGGAGAAGGGAAGGCTACCCACTCCAGTATTCTAGCCTGGAGGATTCCATGGACTGTATAGTCCCATGGGATCATGAAGGGTCAGACACAACTGAGTGACTTTCACTTTCACTGTTGTGGTTTAGTTGCTAAGTTGTGTCTGACTCTTTTGTGACCCTATAGACTATAGCCTGCCAGGCTCCTCTGCCCATGGGATTTCCCAGGCAAGAAACTGGAGTGGGTTGCCATTTCATCCTCCCGGGGATCTTTCTGGCCCAGGGATTGAACTCAGGTATCCTGCATTAACAGGTGGATTCTTTACCTCTGAGCCACCAGAGATCAATCCTTCCCAAAGTATTGGAGGACTTTTTTGAGTTTCGTAGCTCAGTCGTGTCCGACTCTTTGCAACCCCATGAATCGCAGCACGCCAGGCCTCCCTGTCCATCACCATCTCCCGGAGTTCACTCAGACTCATGTCCATTGAATCCATGATGCCATCCTGCCATCTCATCCTGGGTCATCCCCTTCTCCTCCCACCCCCAATCCCTCCCAGCATCAGAGTCTTTTCCAATGAGTCAACTCTTCGCATGAGGTGGCCAGAGTACTGGAGCTTCAGCTTTAGCATCATTCCTTCCAAAGAAATCCCAGGGTTGATCTCCTTCAAAATGGACTGGTTGGATCTCCTTGCAGTCCAAGGGACTCTCAAGAGTCTTCTCCAACACCACAGTTCAAACGCATCAATTCTTTGGTGCTCAGTCTTCTTCACAGTCCAACTCTCACATCCATACATGACTACAGGAAAAATCATAGCCTTGACTAGATGGACCTTAGTTAGCAAAGTAATGTCTCTGCTTTTCAATATACTATCGAGGTTGGTCATAACTTGTCTTCCAAGGAGTAGTCATCTTTTAATTTCGTGGCTGCAGTCACCATCTGCAGTGATTCTGGAGCCCCAAAAAATAAAGAAGTCTGACACTGTTTCTACTGTTTCCCCATCTATTTCCCATGAATTGATGGGACCAGATGCCATGATCTTCGTTTTCTGAATGTTGAGCTTTAAGCCAACTTTTCCATTCTCCTCTTTCACTTTCATCAAGAGGCTTTTTAGTTCCTCTTCACTCTCTGCCATAAGGGTGGTGTCCTCTGCATATCTGAGGTTATTGATATTTCTCCTGGCAATCTTGATCCCAGCTTGTGTTTCTTCCAGTCCAGCGTTTCTCATGATGTACTCTGCATATAAGTTAAATAAGCAGGGTGACAATATACAGCCTTGACGTACTCTATTTCCTATTTGGAACCAGTCTGTTGTTCCATGTCCACTTTGCACCACCTATATTGTATCTCAAGCTTTCCCTCCCACTGCCTTTACAGCCCCTCTGCACACAGATTCTTAGGGGAGAGGGAGGGTTTCAGAGAAGAAATATATGTATTTCCATTTCTTGTAAGGTAACAGAGTCACTGCTGTAGAACAAAAATGAAGTTTACTAATGTACATGATCTCAAGTACTGTAACCAAATATAACATCGAAACTGGAGGATTTTACACCCTGGGATTCACTTCCCTTCAGAATCAAGTGAGGCAAACATTAAACTTTCAGATTCCCAGGCCCCCTCCTAGGGCAATTTGAGTTTCTTAGGTGTGATATGCAGCCCTGGAATCTCTATGTTTAACCATGTCCCAGGTGATTCTGAGATTTGAGCAATTGTTAGAAGCATATGAAAGTGAAAGTGTTAGTCATCCAGTTGTGTTTGACTCTTTCAAACCCATGGATAGTAGCTCCTCAGGCTCCTCTGTCCATGGAATTCTCCAGGCAAGAATACTGGAGTGGATAGCCATTTCCTTCTCCGGGAGGTCTTCCTGACCCAGGGGTCAAACCCCAGTCTCCTGTACTACAGGCAGATTTTTACTCTCTGTGCATCAGGGAAGCCTAGAAGCATAAATAAGTGGTCAAAACTTTTCTTCCTTTGCCCTAAGTTTTTGCAAATATTTTAAAATTGACATCCAAAATGTTTTTGTTGTTATTGTAAATGCTGCAAAAGATGTAGTTTTTGGTATACAATAAAAATAAACCCTTTAAGTAAATAAAACTAGGAATTCCCTGGTAAACCAATGGGTAGTGCTCAATGCTTTCACTCTGGTGACCTGGATTCAGTCTCTGGTCAGGAAACTAAGATCCTGCAGGAAGTTGCATAGTATGTTCATAAATAAATAAAACTGTTAATATCATGCTTTCAAATATATTCATAAGAATGTAAATAGCATAGAGATTTAAAATTTATTTATTTTTATTTACTTATTTGGCTGTCTTGGGTATTAATGTGGCTTGCAGGATCCTTTGTCAATTCTACTGCCCTCTGACATGTGGGATCTTAGTTCCCCAGTCAGGGATCAAACCCATGCTCCCTGCTTTAGAAGGCAGGTTCTCAACCATTGGACCACCAGGGAAGTCCCTAGGCTTGGGTTTTGATACTCGCCAACACTGGAGAAGGACATGGCAACTCACTGCAGTATTTTTGCCTGGAGAATTCCATGGATATAGGAGGCTGGCTGCCTACAGTCCATGGGGTTGCAAAGAGTCAAACATGACTGAGCAACTAGGCACAACACTCACCATTTTAGAGTATAAAATGAGCTCTTTCTAATGGTCAGTTGGTTTTTTTTTCCTAGCTTCATTGAGATGTAATGGACATATATTGTGTAATTTCAGGTGAACACTTGTTGATTTGGTAAAGATATTTTCGATGTTATATTTGGTTACAGTACTTGAGATCATGTACATTAGTAAACTTCATTTTTGTTCTACTGCAGTGACTCTGTTACCTTACAAGAAATGGAAATACATATATTTCTTCTCTGAAACCCTCCCTCTCCCCTAAGAATCTGTGTGCAGAGGGGCTGTAAAGGCAGTGGGAGGGAAAGCTTGAGATACAATATAGGTGGTGCAAAGTGGAAAGAGAGAGGAGAGAGGAAGTAAGGGAAGAAGGGAGAGGAGGAGGACTAGAATATGACCAGACACCCCTGACATGGTTTAAGAAAGCATGAGCCCCTATCTGGAAAAAGCTCCTGGGGTTCAGCATGAAATCCACAGTGAGGACCCGGGGAATCCAGTGGGTGCTGAGTCTTCAAGTACAGATCACTTGGGAGTAAGCTTGCTTCCTGCCCCCATCACCCTGTCCCCCATGCCCCCCAACCAACTCCCTTGCCTCTGGAAGAGAATAGGGGTTTGCTGTTTGCAGCTGGCCAATTTTCTGACATTGGAAGAGGACCCCTGCCTTTTTAGGCTCCTGACATCAACCCAAGCTCTGTTGAAACAGCTGTGTGGACCACCTTCCCCTACCTTTAAGCTATTGAACCCCAAATAACTAAAGATGCAGATAAATTGGAGATAAGGTGGTGGGCCTCTGGATTCCAGATAGGAGAGTGGGGACTCTCAACACACTGAAACCTGAAAAACAGCCCCTCTGGGAGGAAGGGACCTGAAGCCCCACCCACATTCTTTCCTCTCTGTAGCAATTTGATAGAAAGGTTTCTAGTTGAAAGATCCTATGGGGAAAAACTTGTTTAGAAACCTGATTGGAGCCCGGTGTGGACAGTAGTGTATTGGATTAGAATAGGCTTTTAAAGGCTTGGAATCACACCAGTCAGAATGGCAGTGATCCAAAAATCTACAAGCAATAAATGCTGGAGAGGGTGTGGAGAAAAGGGAACCCTCTTACACTGTTGGTGGGAATGCAAACTAGTACAGCCACTATGGAGAACAGTGTGGAGATTCCTTAGAAAATTGCAAATAGAACTGCGTTATGACCCAGCAATCCCAGCAATACACACTGAGGAAACCAGACTTGAAAGAGACACGTGTACCCCAATGTTCATCACAGCACTGTTTATAGTAGCCAGGACATGAAAGCAACCTAGATGTCCATCAGCAGATGAATGGAGAAGAAAGCAGTGGTACTATACACAATGAAGTATTTCTCAGCCATTAAAAATAATACATTTGAATCAGTTCTAATGAGGTGGATGAAACTGGAGCCTATTATACAGAGTGAAGTAAGCCAGAAAGAAAAATACCAATACAGTATACTAACACATATATATGAAATTTAAAAGATGTATTCGAGACAGCAGAAGAGACACAAATGTTTAGAATGGACTTTTGGACTCTGTGGGAGAGGGAGAGGGTGGGATGATTTGGGAGAATGACATTGAAACATGTATACTATCATGTAAGAAACGAATCTCCAGTCTATGTTCGATACAGGATACAGGATGCTTGGGGCTGGCGCACGGGGATGATCCAGAGAGATGATATGGGATGGGAGGTTGGAGGGGGGGTTCAGGATTGGGAACTCATATACACCCATGGCTGATTCATGTCAATGTATGGCAAAACCAATACAGTATTGTAAAGCAAAATAAAAATAGAAATTTTAAAAATTTAAAAATTAAAAAAAAACACAAATCATAAAATAATAATAATAATAATAATAAATGAAGGCTTGGAATCTTCTGATCCAGCCTCACTGAGAAAAGTCTTTTGGAGACCCAAGTAGGAGTACCATGGACACAGGACACAGAAAATGGTGCTGGTATTTCCAGAGAAATCTCTCTGGAACATGGAGAAAAAGACACTCCAGCTTCACCCACCACTGGGGCTCAGAGTGGAAAGGGTTTAGTTGCACTGAGTCAACTGGACTTCAGGAGCCGGTGAGCCATGGGGTGTGAAATTCTTCATTTTGTTCTCTGAAGCCATGGGTCTGCAGAATTTCTCTGTAAAGGACTAGAGAGTAACCAGGAATTAAGGGTCATGTGGTCTCTGCCATTAGTAGTGTGAAACAGCCTCAGGCAGCTGCAAATGATCACAGCTGTGTTCCAATAAAACTTTATTTGTGACACTGAAATTTAGATAACATAATTTTCACATGTCACGAAACATTCCTTTGTTTCTCCCCAAATCAAAAAAAAAAAAAAAGTAAAAATATTGAATATATTTTTAAAAGTTAAAAAACTAAAACATAAAAATCATTCTTAGCTTGCTGTTTGGTAGGAAAAAAAAAAAAAAAAAACAGGGGGCAAGCCAATTTGTCAATCCCTGTCTAAAATGTTTGCCTATATAATACAGCTAGCATCCCATTAGTAGCTTGTGACATGAATTTAGTAGGCTGGATTCTGCTTGTGAAAAATAGAAATTTTCATTAAATCTAAAATGACATCACGTATAAGATACAACATTATTCCTTTTTTTTTTTTTTTTTGGCCATACCCTGTGGCATGTGGGATAATATATCCCTGACCAGGGATTGATCCCATGGAAGTGAGGAGTCTTAAATACTGGATCACCAAGCAAGTCCTACAGCATTATTTTTTTCTTACCACTATATATATATATATATATATTAGTATATATTACCACTATATATATATGTATGTATGTATACGTGTGTGCTCAGTTGCTTCAGTCATGTTTGACTCTTTGCAAGCCTATGGACTGTAGCCTACCAGGCTCTTCTGTCCGTATGATTCTTCAGGCAGAAATGCTGGAGTGGGTTGCCATTCCCATCCTGACCCAGAGATGGAACCTGCATCTCTTACGTCTTCTGAATTGGCAGGAGGGTCCTTTACCACTAGTGCCACCATTACACACAGCCAAACAAACTGTTACATGTTACTGATGAAATGTGATCTGGCATCAGAAATGGTCAGATGTAAACTTTAAAATGTCCCTTAATGTCAATGAAATGTGTTAATGGCATAGAAACTCTCAACAAAAGTATTATATATAGAGAAATTGTGTTACAAACCTTTTATTTCAATGACCACCACCTGTAGAGTTTAACAGGAGTGCTGGGACCACCATAGGGAGAAAAGGCAAAGGTAGGGGCTGGAGAAGTAAGTTTAAAACTGTTATGTCACTTAACTGATTTTGAGATGTTACCTTAAGTATAAAATAAAGTGTGAATAATTATCTCAATGTTTCAGCCCATGATTAAATCAGGTACTAATTTTCTTTTGAAAGAAATATAATCATCACCACTTTTCTGCAGAGAATAAGTTTCAAGACCCCCAGCAGACATCTCTAACCTCACATAGCATCAATGTTTTTTTTCTATACAAACATACCTGTGATGCAGTTTATTTTATAAAAGTACAGTAAGAGATTGGCAACTAACTAATAATAACAGGAAAGTGAAAGTAAAGTCACTCAGTCATGTCCAACTCTTTGTGACCCCATGGACTTCAGCTTAGTATGCTCCTCTGTCCATGGGATTTCCCAGGCAAGAATTCTGGACTGGGCTGCCATTTCCTTCTCTAGAGGACCTTCCTGACCCAGGGATCGAACCCGGGTCTCTCGAATTGTAGGCAGACACTTTACCATCTGAGCCACCAGGAAGGGTGTAATAACAACATAGAAAATTGTAACAATATACTTTTATAAAAGTTTTGTGAATGTAGTCTCCATGTAAAAAATATTACTGCACTAATTTAGTGATTTTTTCACCCTAACTAAGCAGTTACTACGCTTTGTGGCCATAACTTCTGCAGTTTGAAGTTTGACGGCAAAACCAACCCAGATTTTTTTCTCTTTTTCACATTCACCAAAGATCTTAGCAACCTCAGCATACATTTTTTTTCTCTTTTTATACCAAATTGAGAACTTTGATCTTTTCACTTTAAGATAGCACTGAATGGATTGTCTCTGGCATATCTAAATGACCAGCATCACTCCACTTATGCTTTGGGGCCATTATTGAGTAAAATAAAGATGAGTTGGTCACAAGCCCAGTGACATCTCAAAAGTCATTGTGGTAAACGAGTTACAAATGGGTAGGATGTGCAGGACTAAGGAATGATTCACATTCAGGGCAGGAGGACGCAGGATGGTGTGAGATTCCAATCACACTTCTCAGAATGACATGCAATTTAAAACATATGAGTTATTTCTTTCTGGACTTTTCCATTTAATATTTTCAGTGAACAATTGAGGGTTAACTACACCACAGAGAGTGACACCTGAGATCAGAGGGGATGACCTTGTCCTGCAGTGGAAAAACCACTAGAGGAAGGGGTCACTTGAAGCCAAAAGTGATTGTAAAATGACCCATCTCTTCCCGTGTGAGGAAGCACAAGCACCACCACAAGCCAAGAAAAAGACCAGAGGGTCCAAATCCAGAGATGAGGACAATGACGATGCTGAGGTCAGATTTGTTGGAGTGGAACATGTCAGTGAGGATTCTGAAGCCCTCTTTGTCAGAGTGAGTTCACATTCAAAGCCAGTCGTTTCTAACATTTTGAACAGAGTGACCAGAGACTCATCTTCCAGAAGAAAGAAGGGCCACGTGAGTCCAGATCCCTCCTGCATGTTGCAACCTACAAATCTCAGGACCACAGCAGAGCCAGCAGCTGTCTCACCAGCTTCTCAGTCTGAATGTGGAGGAAGAGACAGTCCCATTATTTTCAAGCCTTTGTCTAAACCTGATTATAAAAGAAGCTGTCTGCAAGCCATGCTTCACAATTCAGAATTTCCCTCTCAGTGGCCTCACTGTCTGTCTGGAACTGTTCTCTCATTAGGAGGCAAGGATGAAAGTCCTCTTATTCAAAGTGAGGCCCCACTTCAGATATAAATTTTAACAGTGGGGATACCTAAAGACCTAAACTCAGTGATGGAATCCCAGGGAGACCTGTTTCCACCATGCCCCTCCATGAATCTCTCCTACAAAGAATATGCTTATGACCTTGGAAGGTCTCCCGACCTCATTAAGCCATGTTTATGGTGGGACATCATTTTCACGGATTCATGCAAATGACCAGGCATGCTTCAGTCTTATGGATCCAGACAGAACATGCAGTTTGGAAGGGCTGGAGAAAACAGACTTTTGGATTCTAAGAAGTCAGAGCAAGACTGTTGATCCCATGAAAGGAAATCTGATCATGTTACTTGATGACTTTTACTATGGAAAGCATAGAAGAAATGGGCAGTCAGAAGACTCACACAAACTTAAATTGCCTCAGCTGCTTGAGAGTTCTAAAAGATGTCAAGTTTATGACCCACATGAGTAACCATCTTGAGCTTGAGAAGCAGAAGGGTGACAGCTGGGAAATCCACACTACTTGCCAGCACTGCCACCACCAGTTTCCCACCCCATTCCAGCTCCAGTTTCACACTGAAAGTGTCCACGCTTCTTGGGAGCTCTCCACAGTCTGTAAAATCTGTGAATTGTCCTTTGAATCAGATCAGGTTCTCTTTCAGCACTTGAAGGACAGTCACAAACCTGGCAAAATGTGTGCCTATGTGGGCCATGTTTGCAATGACCAACCATCAGCTTTTGCTGATGTGGAGGCACATTTTAGAATGTGGCATGGAAACGTGAACAATTTGCTTTGTCTCTTTTGCCTCAGATTTTCCAAACTGGTGAAATCCTTCGTAAATCACACTTGGAGGCACTGGAACAAGAGGGTCTTTCCATGTTCCAAGTGCTGGCTGGCTATAGTTTTTGAAGCTGAAGGAAAAGACCAAACCAAGAATCATCAGTCATCCAAAAAGCCAGAGCATTTGTGAGGGTTGCCTCTTGAAACAGAGGTCATGATCCTATCTTCAGTTCAGCTGGGACTGAGTTGATTTCCCTGAGAGAGACAGCATCCATCATTGTGAGGAGCAATGACTCCCAAGTGCCACCCAGAAAAACTACAGAGGATTGACTATGAACATAAAATATTCCAGACGTGTTGCAGCAAGGGATCTGGATAAAAATTATGTTCTACCCCCCTCCAGAAATTCAGAAAAGCCCTATTGAAGTTCAGCCAGCTGTACATAAAGACCCTGCTTGGCTTTTGTTGTTCAGTTGCTCAGTCATGTCTGACTCCCTGTGACCCTATGAACTCAGTACGCCAGACTTCCCTGTCCATCACTATCTCCTGAAGCCTGCTCAAACTCATTCCATTGGGTTGCTGATGCCATCCAACCATCTCGTCCTCTTGTCTCCACTTCTCCTGCCTTCAATATTTCCCCAGCATCAAGTTGTTTTTTTTTTTTTTTTTCCCCCAGTGGGTTGACTCTTCCCATCAGGTGGCCAAAGTATTGGAGCTTCAACATCAGTTCTTCCACTGAATATTCAGGGTTGATTTCCCTTAGGATTGACTGGTTGGATCTCCTTGCAGTCCAAGGGACTCTAAAGAGTCTTCTCCATTCTTCAGCACCACAGTTTGAAAATATCAATTCTTCAGCACT
Source organism: Oryx dammah (assembly GCF_014754425.2). Lineage (NCBI taxonomy): Eukaryota > Metazoa > Chordata > Mammalia > Artiodactyla > Bovidae > Oryx > Oryx dammah. The sequence continues at coordinate 41,218 of NW_024080521.1, forward strand.
CAGCCTTCTTTATGGTGCAGCTCCTCCATCTGCATCTGACTCCTGGGGAAACCATAGCTTTGACTTCATGGGCGTTTGTTGGCAAACGTATGTCTATGTCTTTTAATAGGCTGTCTAGTTTTGTCACAGCTTTTCTTCAAAGGAGTGAGCATCTTTTAATTTCACGACCTCAGTAACCATCCACAGTTATTTTGAGGACCAAGAAAATAAAGTCTGTTTTACTGTAACTGAGATTGTACTTGCTTCACCTCTGTAACATCAAGTAGCTTTGAAATCTCCATGTTCCTTTCTGGCCACTTTCTGCTCCCCAAAGTAACCTTTTCTCTGACCTCTAGCACTACGAAGTCATTTTTCTCTGTTTCAAATTTTAAATAAATACAACCACACAATAAAATTTTTGTTCCTCTGGTCTTGGTTTTCATTTAAATTAGTGAGATGCATTCTTATTGTATGTAGCTGTGGAACATTCTTTTTCATTGCTGGGTAGAATTCCTTTGGATGAATGGGTATAGTCTTATATGTCCATTTTACTGTGCCTGAAGTTTGAGGCTCTTATTTTGCCTTTTTGAGTAAACCACCTATGAACCTGTGTGTGTCTTCCTTAGTGATTTCTAGGATAGCTCTATCTGTATGTCTAGATATGAGATTTTCTGATCATGCATGTGGTAGGTTGCTAAGTAGTATTTGACTCTTGTAACCCCATAGACTCTAGCCCACCAGGCTCCACTATATATGGGATTTCCCAGGCAAGAATGCCACAGTGGGTTGGCATTTCTTTCTCCAGAGGATTTTCCTGACCCAGGGTTCAAACCTGGGTCTCCTGCATTGGAGGCAGATTTGTTACTGACTGAGACATTCTAATAAGCAGGTACAGTCAAATGCTTTTTCAAAGTGATTGAAGCAATGTGTATTTCCACTAACAGTACTGGCATTTCCATTTCTACCAAACACTTGGCACTGTCAGTCTATTTCATCATATAACTTAGCAGGACTCTGCAGGGCTTTCCCAAAGACAGATCATTACTGCAACCATCACCAATATACCCATTCTCTTATTTGCAGAAAATCTTTAGGTCCTAGACCTTCCATGAGTTTCAAAGAACAATTTTAATTAGAAATGAAAAACTGCAGAAACAAGGAAAAAATCAAGCAAGACAAGCAATAATTTGTTGTAGTGCAGTCGTGTTCACTCTTTGCAATCACATGGTCTGCAGCACACCAGGCTTCTCTGTCCTTCACCATCTCCTGGAACTTGCTCAAGCTTAAGTCCATTGAGTTTGTGATGTTATCCAACCATCTCTTTCTATGTCATCCCCTTCTCCTCCTGCCTTCAATCTTTTCCACATTAGCGTGTGTTCTAATGACCTGGCTCTTCCCATAAGGTGGCCAAAGTTTTGGAGCTTCACTTTTAGCATCAGTCCTTCCAGTGAATATTCAGAGTTGATTTCCTGTAGGACTGACTGGCTTTATCTCCCTGCAGTCAAAGGGACTCTCAAGTCTTAGCCAACACGACAGTTCAAAAGCATCAATTCTTTGGTGCTCAGCCTTCTTTACTGTACAACTCTAACATCCATACATGACTAGTGGAAGAACCGTAGCCTTGACTACACAGACCTTTGTTGGCAAAGTAATGTCTCTGCTTTTTAATAGGTCATGTAGGTTTGTCACAGCTTTTCTTCCAAGGAGCAAGCATCTTCTAATTTCATGGCTGCAGTCACCATCTGCAGTGATTTTGGAGCTCAAGAAAATAAAGTCTGTCACTGTTTCCATTGTTGCCTCATCTATTTGCCATGAAGTGATGAGACCTTTGACTGTGTGGACCACAACAAGCTCTGGAAAATTCTGAAAGAGATGGGAATACCAGACCACCTGACCCACATCCTGATAAATCTCTATGCAGGTCAAAAAGCAACAGTTACAACTGGACATGAAACAATAGACTGGTTCCAAATAGGGAAAGAAGTCCGTCAAGATTGTATATTGTCACCCTCATTATTTAACTTATATACAGAGTACATCATGAAAAACTCTGGGCTGATGAAGCACAATCTGGAATAAAGATTGCTGGGAGAACTATCAACAACCTCAGATATTCAGATGATACCACCCTAATGGCAGAAAATGAAGAGTCTGTTGATGAGAGTGAAAGAGGTGAGTGAAAAGGCTGGCTTAAAACTCACCATTCAAAAATGAAGATCACGGCATCTTGTCACATCACTTCATGGCAAACAAATGGATAAAAAGTGAAAACAACAGCAGATTTTATTTTCTTGGGCCCCAAAATCACTGTGGACGATGAATGTAGCCACAAAATTAAAAGAAGCTTGCTCCTTGAAAGAAAAGCAATGACAAACCTAGACAGCAAAAATAAATAAATAAATTAAATAAATAAAATTAAAAACCAGCTAAGGCATCACTCTGCTGACCAAAGATCTTATAGTCAAAGCTATAGTGGCTAGGACAGCAAGGAATTCAATTGCAATGAGGGAGACCTGGGTTCCATCATGGAAAGGACATCCCTGTAGTCCAGTGGTAAGACTATGTGCTCCCAAGTTGGTGAGACCAAGTTCATTCCCTGGACGTGATATTAGATCCCACATACTGCAACTAAAAATGCCTCATGTGACAATTAAAAATCCTGCATCCCACATGCTGCTATGAAGATTGAAGAGCTCTTGTGCTGCAGCCCTTGTGCTGCAAGCACAGCCAAGTAAATGTATAAATATTTGAAAGAGAGAAAAATATATGGGAATTCCCTGTTGTTTCAGTGGTTAGCACTTGATGCTTTCGCTGCCAATGGCCAGAGTTCAACACCTGGTTTTGGAACTAAGATCCCACAGATTCTGTGGGATGGCCAAACAAAAAACCAGAAAGATAATAGAGGAGGAAAGAACTCCCAAAATTTGTAAATGAAGCAATATAACTGCAAGCAGGCTGAGGATAGAGTAAGGATTGCCGGGAACCCAAAGTGCAAAAGTAGCACCTCTATAGTTCACAAGCCTCTTTAATGTTGTGGTTAGGCTCCTGCTTCTGAACCTAAATAACTTGTAGCTCCTAAGAGAAATTGTTATGAAAAAAAGAAAATTGTTGAACTGAATGATATTGAAAATAGCAAATGTTTTGGGACAGAGATAAAACAGTTTCATGTGTTAACGTGCATTGTGTTTGAAAAGAAAGGTTGGCAAAACAATGATCTAAGTCAGTGCTATTCACAGAAGTCTCTGCAGCAATAGAAAATTTTTAAATCATTGTTACATGTATTCTCTAATAAGGATGATCAGCTTTTCACATATAAAATGCATATATTTTTCTCTTCTGTGAGGTGACCTGTTTATATTTTTATCTGATTTTTCAGATTGAGTGTTCATCTTGTAGGAATTTTTTTTTGGGGGGGGCGCGCTTAAGTGATCTTAGATCTTCAACCAGGGATAAAATCTTTGCCCCCTGCAGTGGAAGCACAAAGCCCTAACTACCAGATCACTAGGGAATTCTAAATGAAAATATTTTCTCTCTCCTTGTCTAATATGCCACTTTGGAGATGTTAAAATGTAGCTAGTGTGACTGGGGTATTAAATCATTGTTTGTGCTAAGTCACTTCAGTCCTGTCCAACTCTTTGTGACCCCATGGACTGTAGCCCACCAGGCTCCTCTGTCCATGGGATTCTCCAGGCAATGATACTGGAGTGGGTTGCCATTTCCCTGTCCAGGGGATCTTTCCGGGGATTGAACCTGGGACTTTTACATCTCCTGCATTGGCAGGCAGGTTCCTTATGACTAGCACCACGGGGGAAACCTATTAAATCTTTAATTTAATTTAATTAATTTAAAACCAAAAGATATGGCTAGAAGAACCAGATCTTCCTTATAAATGAGTTTCAGTTAATCTGTATACTCAGTAATTTGTGTATCTCTTAGATATTTTCCTCAAGATGAGAGTCCATGCCCCACCTCAAGAGTAGGCTGGGTTTAGTGCCTTGTTTCTAAAGAACAGAATATGTCAGGGGGAAGGAGATAACTTTATAGCAGAGGAAATCGTGGTAAGTCATATTAGGAAATCTGTATGCAGGTAAGGAAGCAACAGTTAGAACTGGACAAGGAACAATAGACTGCTTCCAAATAGGAAAACGAGTCCGTCAAGCCTGTATATTGTCACACTGCTTATTTAACTTAGATACATCATCAGAGTACATCATGAGAAACGCTGAACTGGAAGAAACACCAGCTGGAATCAAGATTGCTGGGAAAAATATCAATAACCTCAGATATGCAGATGACACCACTCTTATGGCAGAAAGTGAAGAGAAACTAAAAAGCCTCTTGATGAAAGTGAAAGAGGAGAATGAAAAAGTTGGCTTAAAGCTCAACATTCAGAAAATGAAGATCATGGCATCCGGGCCCATCACTTCACGGAAAATAGATGGGGAAACAGTAGAAACAGTGTCAGACTTTATCTTTGGGGGCTCCAAAATCACTGCAGATGGTGACTGCAGCCATGAAATTAAAAGATGCTTACTCCTTAGAAGAAAAGTTATGACCAAACTAGAGAGCATATTCAAAAGCAGAGACATTACTTTGCCAACTAAGGTATGTCTAGTCAGGTTTTTATATATATAAAGGTATATAAAATATATAAACAGGTTTTTCCTGTGGTCATGTATGGATGTGAGAGTTGGACTGTGAAGAAGGCTGAGTACCAAAGAATAGATGCTTTTGAATTGTGGTGTTGGAGAAGATTCTTGAGAGTCCCTTGGACTGCAAGGAGATCCAACCAGTCCATTTTGAAGGAGATCAACCCTGGGATTTCTTTGGCAGGAATGATGCTAAAGCTGAAGCTCCAGTACTTTGGCCACCTCATGCGAAGAGTTGACTCAATTGGAAAAGACTCTGATGCTGGCAGGGATTGGGGGCAGGAGGAGAAAGGGATGACTGAGGATGAGATGGCTGGATGGCATCACGGACTCAATGAATGTGAGTCTGAGTGAACTCCAGGAGTTGGTGATGGACAGGGAGGCCTGGCGTGCTGCGATTGATGGGGTCGCAAAGAGTTGGACACGACTGAGCGACTGAACTGAACTGAACTGATAGACCAGTGTAAGCTAAAGGAGGTATCTGTAGCTTTTCAGTGTATATCATACAGTTTGGTATCCTATATGGGGATATGAAACTGGAAATGGATATCTGTAGAAAAACTGGTAAAATCTGGATAAAACCTATAACTTAGTTAAAGGTTATCCTACTGAAAGTTGCTGGAATAATTATGAGGCTTAAAGGAGGTCATTTCACATATATACATTTTAGACATTGCAAGTATTTTCTTTACATTACACCCACTTCATTTTGACTTCACTGGAATGGAAATCTAAAGTATAGTATAATTAACTGAATGGAAAATTTCAAATACAATGGAGCAATAATATTTAGACTGTGTCAACTGACCATAATGCAATAATGAGAAATTGACAAACATCTTTTAAAATGCCATTCACTTGGAAAGTATCAATAAACATATTAATACATATCTCCATGGAATTTTTAGGCAAGACTACTGGAGCAGATTGCCATTATTTTCTCCAGGGGATCTTCCTGACCTGGGATCGAACCTGGGCCTCTTGTGTCTCCTGCATTGGCTGGAAAGTTCTTTACCATTTGAGCAACCAGGGAAGCCCATGCATTATCTAATCTTTGTCTTAAGAACAGAATATTAGGATATACTTGGAAGTGAATGATAATGAACATACTATTCAGCAAAAATTGTGGGACACAGTTAAATTTGTATGGGGAAACGATGGAAAGAGTGACAGATTTTATTTTCTTGGGGTCCAAAATGATTGTGGATGGTGACTGCTGCCATGAAATTAAAAGATATTTGCCTCTTGGAAGAAAAACTATGACAAACCTAGACAGCATATTAAAAAGCAAAAACATTACTTTGCTGACAAAGCCTGTCTAGTCAAAGCTATGGTTTTTCCAGCAGTCATGTAAGTATATGACAACTGGATCATAAAGAGGACCGAGTGTTGAAGAATTGATGCTTTTGAACTGTGGTGTTGGAGAACATTCTTGAGAGTCTCTTGGATAGCAAGGAGATCCAACCAGTAAATCCTAAGGGAAATCAACTCTGAATATTCATTGGAAGGACTGATGCTGAAGCTGAACATCCAATACTTTGGCCACCTGATGTGAAAAGCCAACTCATTGGAAAAGACCTTGATGCTGGGAAAGAATGAGGGCAGGAGAAGTGCACAGCAAAGGATGAGATGGTTGGATGGTATCACCAACTCAATGGACATAAGTTTGAGCAAAGTTCAGGAGATAATGAAGGACAGGGAATCCTGGTGTGCTGCATGCAGTTCATGAGGTTGCAAAGTGTCCTACATGACTGAGGGACTGAACAACAACAGCAAATTAAGGTAAATTTATAGCATTATATATAAGAGAAATGAGAGTTACAAATAAATATCTCAAAAAGTTGTAAAGATGAGCAGCAGAACAAACATAGCAATAAGAAGGAATGAAATGAATAAAGAATGAAAAATGAATGTAATCGAGAAGAAAATATTGTAACAAAACCAAAACTTTATTCCCAGATAAGACTACTAGGAGACTTCCAGCAGAACAGGGCATTAAAAAAAAAAAACAACAAACAAACAAAAAAAAAAAAAAAAAACTCCTTAAAGGGCCAAAGAAGAAATACTTTAGGCTTTGTGAATAAAATCTTTGACGATTGTGTTTGACGATTAATCCAGTTTTCAGCCATAAGCAAAGGAACTGGCAAGTCCCTGTTCCAACTTTAAGGACTCTGAAAGTTGAATTTCACACAATTTTCAAGTCTGAAATAATATTCTTTTCTGTTTTCCTAAGCCATTAAAAAGCCTAAATCTCTAAAATTTATAAAAAGAAGTAAAGCTCCTTCTCAGCTCACTATAGCCTGTGCAAAAACAGGGGCAGGCTGCCCTGCATCGATCCAAATGGAATTCCAGGAGGAGGAGCTTCAAGATCCAGATGCATGGTCAAGTTCCTTAAGCAAGGGGCAGGTCACCCCTGAGAGCTGTGAGTGCTGGACACCATCGCTGATCTCCCCTGGTAGACTCGGATGCTGCTCTCAGCCCTGTACCCCAGGGACAGTGCAATATGTTTTTTGTTTCCACCCCTCACCCCCACCCCCCCCACCCCCACTCCACCATTTCCCCTACACCCCTAACCCCCGGCCCTCTGGTGAGGTGCAGAAGCTTGACAGGACCAAGATCATTGAGATTCAGTTTCAGCCTAACGGCTCCCTCAGCCGTTGCCTCCGGAGGTGCCACCGTGCGCGCAGGCGCTCAACTCGGCCTTGCGACCAATCAATTTGTGGGCGTGGACACCTGGCAGCCAACCATCGGTGGCAGCTGTCGCCCTGTAGGGGCAACTGCAGCATTGCCCAGGGCATGAGGAGGCGTCTTTGCCTCAGGCTTAACCCGGAGACCGCCTAGGGGCAGGTGAGCTGCGGAAAGTTCCGGCACCACCGCCCACGGGGACTAGTAAGGACTGGGGCATGGAGTGGCCAAAGTGGTGCCTGAGGGCCAAAGGGAGGGTTTCTCGAGTCTCCACAGGCATGGGGCCTTGGTCGGCGGGGCAGCCTGTGAGGGCTGGCAGGCCCTCAGGAGGGAGCGTGTGGCCGGGTCCACAGGCCCTGAGGCCCCTTTCACCCTCTCCCCTCTCTAGTCTGGGCCGGCGCTGCTCTTCGGCAACCTTCCTGCCCCCAGAGGTGGGTCAAGCCAGCTTGAGAGAAGGGCCTGTCAGGCCCCCGGCCCCGCTCAGATCTCCAGTAGAACCTAATATATTTAAACACACACAGAAATCTTCACAGCGTGTTTGTGACTCGGGCTGACCCTGTTCTGGACCCATACAGTCAGGTGGGCACAGCAAAAAAAAAAAAAAAAAAATCGATCTAGTGGCCTCTTCACTGCCGCAGCACCTTGGTTGTTTTCCTGTTTCCTCTTCCTCTCCTCGGACTCCAGGGCTGCCTCTCTACTTTGGGGCCCCAAGATTCAGGCTATTGGTTCAGGGTATTGGCAGATGAGGTATTTGTTCCTTTGTTACTGAGAGAAGGGAGGTGGGAGGAAGAAGCTCAGAGAAGAGAAGTTCAGTCGCTTGTTCTGGTTGAGTGTGAAGAGCCTGGTCAGCATCCATAGGGTAGGACCAGGTAGGTACTGGGGGATAGGAACATTCCCAGAACATGTGACTCACTGTGACCATTCCCTCTGCCCGCCCCCAGGATGTGACCTTCTCCAGCCTGGGAAGTCTCAAGCGCTCAGGTTTTCAGTGTGCCCATGAGGTAAGGTGAAAGACATCTAGGAATGCAGTTTTGTCTCTTGTATTCCATTTTTCTCCTTTTATTCATGGGCTGACACGTTGCTGTTGAGAGAGAGTTCTCCTGATTAGGGATTAGCTGACCCTGATTGCAGGTGATGACTTAAGGGCCATCATGGTTTCAGGTCACTCTGAAGCTCTCTGAGATGCACCCTTAAAAACAGGCAGGGAGGCTGGTGGCTTGCTTTCTCCTGCCATTTTGAAAGATAAAGAGTAAGAGCACCATGGGTTTTAAGCTGTGTAGAGCTGAATCCTACCACTTGGTGAGGCTAAAATAGGGCAATGCACATATTCTAAGGTTTTAGCTACAAAATCAAAGTAATGAAGGTGTGGGAGTTCCATGGTGGCCTGATGATTAGGATTCTGGGCTTTCATTGCAGTGATCTAGGTTCCATCTCTGGTCAGGGAATTGGGATCCCACAAGCCACGCAGCAGGGCAAATGAATAAATGAAAAAAGTGGTTTATTTGGAGAAAATGTGTTGTGATTTAACACATTTACATGGGATTAATTGCTCATTTCTGTACCCTTAAGGGCTTCATTTCATTAAGTAATTGAACTCTACTGGGTGGGGGCTGAGTACAAGCTGAGTTCATTTCATGCCAGTAAAGAAGAGCATAGGTAGCTCTATGCCCAGCAACTTGTGCCTACAGCTCTGTAGTATAGTTATCTATTGCTGGTACAGCTTTGAACTTCACAGCATATCAATGTTGCCATGTTTTGTTTTGGTCACACTATGTGGCTTCCTAGGATAGTAGTTCCCCAACCAGGGATCAAACCCAGGATCCTGGCAGTGAGAGGGCTGGGTCCTAATCACTGGACTGCCAGGCAACTCCTGTTATTAGGTGTTTTGGTTTGTTTTGTGTTTTTAAATTTTTGCCATATTTTTTATTTATTTTATTTTTTTTATGCTTTCTTTTTTTAAAATTAATTAATTTATTTATTTATTTTTAATTTTTTACTTTACAATTCTGTATTGGTTTTGGCGTAGATTGACATGAATCCACCACAGGCGTACATGCGTTCCCAAACATGAACCCCCCTCCCACCCCCCTCCCCACAACATCTCTCTGGGTCATCCCTGCGCATCAGCCCCAAGCGTGTCATATCCTGCATCAGACATAGACTGGCAATTCGATTCTTACATGATATTATACATGTTTCAATGCCATTCTCCCAAATCATCACACCCTCTCCCTCTCCCTCTGAGTCCAAAAGTCCGCTATACACATCTGTGTCTTTTTTGCTGTCCTGCATACAGGGTCATCATTGCCATCTTCCTAAATTCCATATATATGTGTTAGTATACTGTATTGGTGTTTTTCTTTCTGGCTCACTTCACTCTGTATAATCGGCTCCAGTTTCATCCATCTCATCAGAACTGATTCAAATGTATTCTTTTTAATGGCTGAGTAATACTCCATTGTGTATATGTACCACAGCTTTCTTATCCATTCATCTGCTGATGGACATCTAGGTTGTTTCCATGTCCTGGCTATTATAAACAGTGCTGCGATGAACATTGGGGTACATGTGTCTCTTTCAATTCTGGTTTCCTCTGTGTGTATGCCCAACAGTGGGATTGCTGGGTCATAAGGCATTTCTATTTGCAATTTTTTAAGGAATCTCCACACTGTTCTCCATAGTGGTTGTACTAGTTTGCATTCCCACCAACAGTGTAGGAGGGTTCCCTTCTCTCCACACCCTCTCCAGCATTTATTGATTGCAGATTTTTGGATCGCAGACATTCTGACTGGTGTGAAGTGGTACCTCATTGTGGTTTTGATTTGCATTTCTCTAATAATGAGTGATGTTGAGCATCTTTTCATGTGTTTGTTAGCCATCCGTATGTCTTCTTTGGAGAAATGTCTATTTAGTTCTTTGGCCCATTTTTTGATTGGGTCGTTTATTTTTCTGGAATTGAGCTGCAGGAGTTGCTTGTATATTTTGAGATTAGTTGTTTGTCAGTTGCTTCATTTGCTATTATTTTCTCCCATTCGGAAGGCTGTCTTTTCACTTTGCTTATGTTTTCCTTTGTTGTGCAGAAGCTTTTAATTTTAATTAGATCCCATTTGTTTATTTTTGCTTTTATTTCCAGAATTCTGGGAGGTGGATCATAGAGGATCCTGCTGTGGTTTATGTCGGAGAGTGTTTTGCCTATGTTCTCCTCTAAGAGTTTTATAGTTTCTGGTCTTACATTTAGATCTTTAATCCATTTTGAGTTTATCTTTGTGTGCAGTGTTAGAAAGTGATCTAGTTTCATTCTTTTACAAGTGGTTGACCAGTTTTCCCAGCACCACTTGTTAAAGAGATTGTCTTTACTCCATTGTATATTCTTGCCTCCTTTGTCAAAGATAAGGTGTCCATATGTATGTGGATTTATCTATGGGCTTTCTAGTTTGTTCCATTGATCTATATGTCTGTCTTTGTGCCAATACCATACTGTCTTGATGACTGTGGCTTTGTAGTAGAGCCTGAAGTCAGGCAAATTGATTCCTCCAGTTCCATTCTTCTCTCTCAAGATTGCTTTGGCTATTCGTGGTTTTTTGTATTTCCATACAAATCTTGAAATTATTTGTTCTAGTTCTGTGAAAAATATCGCTGGTATCTTGATAGGGATTGCATTGAATTTGTAAATTGCTTTGGGTAATATACTCATTTTCACTATATTGATTCTTCCAGTCCATGAGCATGGTATATTTCTCCATCTATTAGTGTCCTCTTTCATTTCTTTCATCAGTGTTTTATAGTTTTCTGTATATAGGTCTTTAGTTTCTTTAGGTAGATATATTCCTAAGTATTTTATTCTTTTTGTTGCGATGGTGAATGGAATTGTTTCCTTAATTTCTTCTCCTACTTTCTCATTATTAGTGTATAGGAATGCAAGGGATTTCTGTGTGTTGATTTTATATCCTGCAACTTTACTATATTCATTAATTAGCTCTAGTAATTTTCTGGTAGAGTCTTTAGTGTTTTCTATGTAGAGGATCATGTCATCTGCAAACAGTGAGGGTTTTACTTCTTCTTTTCCAATTTGGATTCCTTTTATTTCTTTTTCTGCTCTGATTGCTGTGGCTAAAACTTCCAGAACTATGTTGAATAGTAGTGGTGAAAGTGGGCACCCTTGTCTTGTTCCTGACTTTAGGGGAAATGCTTTCAATTTTTCACCATTGAGGATAATGTTTGCTGTGGGTTTGTCATATATAGCTTTTATTATATTGAGGTATGTTCCTTCTATTCCTGCTTTCTGGAGAGTTTTTATCATAATTGGATGTTGAATTTTGTCAAAGGCCTTCTCTGCATCTATTGAGATAATCATATGGTTTTTATTTTTCAATTTGTTAATGTGGTGAATTACATTGATTGATTTGTGGATGTTGAAGAATCCTTGCATCCCTGGGATAAAGCCCACTTGGTCATGGTGTACGATCTTTTTAATGTGTTGTTGGATTCTGATTGCTAGAATTTTGTTGAGGATTTTTGCATCTATGTTCATCAGTGATATTGGCCTGGAGTTCTCTTTTTTTTGTAGTATCTTTGTCAGGTTTTGGTATTAGGGTGATGGTGGCCTCATAAAATGAGTTTGGAAGTTTCCCTTCCTCTGCAATTTTCTGGAAGAGTTTGAGTAGGATAGGTGTTAACTCTTCTCGAAATTTTTGGTAGAATTCAGCTCTGAAGCCGTCTGGACCTGGGCTTTTGTTAGCTGGAAGATTTCTGATTACAGTTTCAATTTCCGTGCTTGTGATGGGTCTGTTAAGATTGTCTATTTCTTCCTGGTTCAGTTTTGGAAAATTGTATTTTTCTAAGAATTTGTCCATTTCTTCCAGGTTGTCCATTTTATTGGCATATAATTGCTGATAGTAGTCTCTTATGATCCTTTGTATTTCTGTGTTGTCTGTTGTGATCTCTCGATTTTCATTTCTAATTTTATTGATTTGATTTTTCTCTCTTTGCTTCTTGATGAGTCTGGCTAATGGTCTGTCAATTTTATTTATCATTTCAAAGAACCAGCTTTTGGCTTTGTTGATTTTTGCTATGGTCTCTTTTGTTTCTTTTGCATTTATTTCTGCCCTAATTTTTAAGATTTCTTTCCTTCTGCTAACTCTGGGGTTCTCTAATTCTTCCTTTTCTAGTTGCTTTAGGTGTAGAGTTAGGTTATTTATTTGACTTTTTTCTTGTTTCTTGAGGTATGCCTGTATTGCTATGAACTTTCCTCTTAGCACTGCTTTTATAGTGTCCCACAGGTTTTGGGTTGTTGTGTTTTCATTTTCATTCGTTTCTATGATATTTTGATTTCTTTTTTGATTTCTTCTGTGATTTGTTGGTTATTCAGAAGCGTGTTGTTCAGCCTCCATATGTTGGAATTTTTAATAGGTTTCCTCCTGTAATTGAGATCTAATCTTAGTGCATTATGGTCAGAAAAGATGCTTGGAATGATTTCGATTTTTTTGAATTTATCAAGGTTATATTTATGGCCCAGGATGTGATCTATCCTGGAGAAGGTTCCATGAGAACTTGAGAAAAATGTGAAATTCATTGTTTGGGGGTGAAATGTCCTATAGATATCAATTAGGTCTACCTGGTCTAATGTATCATTTAAAGTTTGCGTTTCTTTGTTAATTTTCTGTTTAGTTGATCTGTCCATAGGTGTGAGTGGGGTATTAAAGTCTCCCACTATTATTGTGTTGTTGTTAATTTCCCCTTTCATACTTGTTAGCATTTGTCCTACATATTGCGGTGCTCCTATATTGGGTGCATATATATTTATAATTGTTATATCTTCTTCTTGGATTGATCCTTTGATCATTATGTAGTGGCCTTCTTTGTCTCTTTTCACAGCCTTTGTTTTAAAGTCTATTTTATCGGATATGAGTATTGCCACTCCTGCTTTCGTTTGGTCCCTATTTGCATGGAATATCTTTTTCCAACCCTTCACTTTCAGTCTGTATGTGTCCCTTGTTTTGAGGTGGGTCTCTTGTAAGCAGCATATAGAGGGTTCTTGTTTTTGTATCCAATCGGCCAGTCTTTGCCTTTTGGTTGGGGCATTCAATCCATTTACGTTTAAGGTAATTATTGATAAGTATGATCCCGCTCCCATTTGTTTTATTATTTTGGGTTCGGGTTTATACTCCCTTTTTGTGTTTCCTGTCTAGAGAATATCCTTTAGAATTTGTTGGAGAGCTGGTTTGGTGGTGCTGAATTCTCTCAGCTTTTGCTTGTCTGTAAAGCTTTTGATTTCTCCTTCGTATTTGAATGAGATCCTTGCTGGGTATAGTAATCTGGGCTGTAGGTTATTTTCTTTCATCACTTTAAGTATGTCTTGCCATTCCCTCCTGGCCTGAAGAGTTTCTATTGAGAGATCAGCTGTTATCCTTATGGGAATCCCCTTGTGTGTTATTTGTTGTTTTTCCCTTGCTGCTTTTAATAGTTGTTCTTTGTGTTTGATCTTTGTTAATTTGATTAATACGTGTCTTGGGGTGTTTCGCCTTGGGTTTATCCTTTTTGGAACTCTCTGGGTTTCTTGGACTTGGGTGATTATTTCCTTCCCCATTTTAGGGAAGTTTTCAACTATTATCTCCTCAAGGATTTTCTCATAGTCTTTCTTTTTGTCTTCTTCTTCTGGGACTCCTATAATTCGAATGTTGGAGCGTTTCATATTGTCCTGGAGGTCTCTGAGATTGTCCTCATTTCTTTTAATTCGTTTTTCTTTTTTCCTCTCTGATTCATTTATTTCTACCATTCTATCTTCTATTTCACTAATCCTATCTTCTACCTCCGTTATTCTATTATTTGTTGCCTCCAGAGTGTTTCTGATCTCATTTATTGCGTTATTCATTGTATATTGACTCTTTTTTATTTCTTCTGGGTCCTTGTTGAACCTTTCTTGCATCTTCTCAATCCTTGTCTCTAGAGTATTTATCTGTGATTCCATTTTGACTTCAAGATTTTGGATCATTTTCACTATCAATATTCGGAATTCTTTGTCAGGTAGATTCCCTATCTCTTCCTCTTTTGTCTGGTTTGGTGGGCATTTCTCCTGCTCCTTTACCTGTTGGGTATTCCTGTGTCTCTTCATCTTGGTTATATTGCTGCGTTTGGCATGGCCTTTTTATATTCTGGTAATTTGTGGAGTTCTCTTTATTGTGGAGCTTCCTCACTGTGGGTGGGGTTGTATCAGTGGCTTGTCAAGGTTTCCTGGTTAGGGAGGCTTGTGTTGGAGGTCTGGTGCTTGGAGCTGGGTTTCTTCTCTCTGGAGTGCAGTGGAGTGACCAGTAATGGGTTATGAGACATCTAAAGTTTTGGAGTAACTTTGAGCTGCCTGTATATTGAAGCTCATGGGTGTGTTCCTGTGTTGCTGGAGAATTTGTGTGATATGTCTTGCTCTGGAACTTGTTGGCCCTTGAGTTGTGCTTTGTTTCAGTGTAGGTTTGGAGGCATTTGATGAGCTCCTATTGCTTAATGTTCCCTGAATTCAGGAGTTCTCTGATGTTCTCAAGCTTTGGACTTAAGCCTCCTGCTTCTGGTTTTTGGTTTTATTTTTACAGTGGTCTCTAGACTTCTCCATCTATACAGCACCAATGATATAGCATCTAGGCTAAAGATGAAAGGTTTCTCCACATTGAGGGGCACCTAGAGAGGTTCACTGGGTTACATGGAGAAGAGAAGGGGGGGGAGTTAGAGGTGACTGGAATGAGATGCGGTGAGATCAAAAGAGGAGAGAGCAAGCTAGTCAATAGTCACTTCCTTATGTGCCCTCCATAGTCTGGACCTCTCAGAGGTATTCACGGAGTTATACAGGGAAGAGGAGAGAGAGGAAGTAGACAGAGGTGGCCAGGAGGGTAAGAGAGAGGAATGAAAAGGAGAGAGACAGGTCCAGCCGGTAATCAGTTCCTTAGGTGTTCTCCACCATCTAGAACACACAGAGAATCACAGAGTTGGATATAGAAGGGATGGGGGAGGGGGGAGACAGAGGCCACCTGGTGGAGAAAAAGGAGAGTCCAAAAGGAGGAGAGAGTGGTCAAGCCAGTAATCTCGCTGTCAGGTAAGATTGGGTTATGAAATGTACAAGATTGACAACAAAAACCGAAAAGCAAAGATTAAAAACCTAGAGTAGAGGTTAGATTTTCAAAAATACAATATTAAAGAGACGAAGCAGAAGGAAGAAAGAAAAAAAAGAAAAAAGAAAAAAAAATAATAAGAAGAAAAAGAAATAAGGAAAACAATATATATAAGGAAAAAAAAAAAAAAAAAACAAAACAAAACAAACAACCCACAAGATTAAAAAAGAAATACCAACAACAACCACGCGAAGACTATATATGGTGTTTGCCTTAAAAAAGTAGAGTCTTTTTTTTTTGAAAAGTAATAGTTATAGAAATAAAAAGTAGAGAAATAGAAGACTTAACAGTTAAAAAAAAAGTTAGAGAAAAAATAAAAGAAAAAAAAAGCAAAAAAAAAAAAAAAAGGAATGATTGTAATAATTGTGAAGATATATCTGGCCTTTCTCTGATGTTGTGGGCCGTGTGGGGTCTCTTCAGAGGCGGTTCCCTCTGTTTAACTTCTATTTGCTGGTCTCTTCAGTGTCTGAATTCCGTCCTGACACATGGGGTCGGTGGTGGACACTTTTTTTTTTTTTTTAGGCTCACTAGTTCAGTCGCGCTGTGGGGGTGGGGGGATGCTGCAAACAGATAGCACTGTCGTGGGCTCCCAGCGTCTCAACCCCGCTGGACCTGTCTCCCCCCACGACGCACAAACCGCTCCGGCACCACGGAGCTCAGCTGGGAACCATCCGAGGCCAGCCCCAGGCTTCGCGCACCTCCCCGGTCCAAGCCGCTCGGGTTTGGCGCCCAGGTAACCCTCAGAGGCACAAACTTGTTTGGGACTGCGCTCTGCGCCCCTCCCGGATCCGAGCAGCTCGGGAGCTTGGCGAGCGTGGTCGCCGCAACTTGTCCCCTTCTCTGTCTCTACTGCTCAGTTTTCTGGGTGTTCTGCTGGCGCTCCTTGTGAGGCGGATGGTGACTGTCCTGCACCCCCTGAAGTCTCAGCAAAGAAGCCTGCCTGCTGCTTTTTTGGTAAAGTCTCTCTGGGGCTGCGATTGCCCCTTTCCAGCCCTTACAGCTCTGGCTGCCTGTCCCCGGCGGGGGATGGTCTGCAGCCGGCTATTTCCATTCCGTCCTTTGTTCTGTGCGTGGTCCTGGTGGCGTTTTATGTTCCAGCTTTTCGCGTGGTAGCTATCCCCCAGTCTGGTTTGCTAGCCCAAGTTCGATCGCTCTGGTTACGCGTGGGGCGTTTCTGCCCGCTTCTTACCGAAAACGGCAGCCCGCGTCTCCCGCGCTTCCCTGCCCTGCCCCCACTTGCTAGTGGCGGTTGCAGGCGTCTGCGCTGCTTTTCCGCTGGGGGAGTTACTGTTGGGCTTGTAATCTGTTGGTTTTAATTATTTATTCGTTTTTCCTTCCTGTTATGTTGCCCTCTGTGTTTCCAAGGCTCCCCTTAGACTCGGCAGGTAGAGTGTTTCCTTGTGTTTGGAAACCTCTCTTCTTAGAATTCCCTTCCCGGGACGGGCTTCCCTTCCCAGGACGGAGCTCCCTCCCCACCTCCTTTGTCTCCTTTCTCGTCTTTTATATTTTTTCCTACCTGTTTTTGAAGACAATGATCTGCTTTTCTGGTTGCCTGATGTCCTCTGCCTGCATTCAGAGGTTGTTTTGTGGAGTTTGCTCCGCGTTGAAATGATCTTTTGAGGAATTTGTGAGGGAGAAAGTGGTCTTCCCTAGCCGTATCAATTTTTGCCATATTTGTAGGAGAACTCTTCTGTGTGTGAGTATGATGTGAATAGTATTATAACTCAAAATGTTTGTGTTGTATATATTATCTCAAAATTGAATAGTTTGAAAGAACTTACACTTGTTATCTCTTGGTCTAGAATCCAGTTGGGTAGTTTAGCCTCAGAGTCTCTGCTGAGGTTGTAGTCAAGCTTTTACCTGGTTTGTCAACCTCTGAAGGCTTGGCTTGTTGAATCTAAGCTCTCTCACTTAGCTGTACTCGTGAGGCCTCAGTTCCTCCCTCTGTCTGCCTCTGCAAGGGACTGCGCCTGTGTAGGCTGCTGGTTTTTTTCCCAGAATGAGTGATTTAGGAAAGAGCTTGCACCCAAGATTAAGTGCAGAGTCTTTTTTCAGAAGTTACACATCTTAATTTCTGTATATGCTTAGTCTCACAGGTCAAAGTTTGAGAGAGAACTACACAGGGAATATCAGCAGATGTGATTGACTTGGGGTCATCTTGAAGGCTGGCTACCATACCCATTAATCCACCGTGCCAACCTTTCTTAATATGATCTCACTTCTGTTACTGTGAGTGAATTATTTGGCTTGTGTACACTTCTTGTGTGCTGCTGCTGGTGCTGGTAAGTTGCTTCGGTCATGTCTGACACTGGGCGACCCCATAGATGGCAGCCTACCAGTTCCCCTAGCCCTGGGATTCTCTGGGTAAGAACACTGGAATGGGTTGCCATTTCCTTCTCCAGTGCATCAAAGTGAAAAGTGAAAGTGAAGTCACTCAGTCATGTCCAACTCTTCACGACCCCATGGACTGCAGCCTACCAGGCCCCTCCGACCATGGGATTTTTCCAGGGAAGAGTACTGGATCTACTCAGTTCTTATTTATTCAGTGATATTCTAACAAGTCTCTTCTTTTTCCTGGATTAAGTTTTCTGTTTATCTGGACAGGTCCCATCAGCAAACAGACTGACTGTAGTCACCTGTCATGAAAAATCCACCTTTTGGTGACATATCCTGCTTCTGCTTCTTTTATTTCATATTTGCATATTATAGTCTGCTACAGAGTTGTTTAGAATTTATCTCCAATTCTCTCATTTTCCTTTAAATCCACTCTTGTCAAGGTCACCAGTGAATTCCAAATGTTTAACTCAGGGGTCAATTTTTAGTTTTTATTTAATTTAATTTTTTGGCAGCCCTTATCAGAGTATTTCATTTCCTCTTCCCTGAAAAAAATGTTTCATTTGGATTACAGAATGCTTCTCTTTTTAGCTTCTCTTCTACTTAACAGTTCTCCCGCATACAATGTGTGACCTTTGTGTGTGGCTTTATTCAGATATCATATTTTCTTTTAAAATATTTATTTATTTAGCTATGTGGCATGTGGGATCTTGCTTTCCAGCCCCAGAGATGGAAACTGTGCAGAGTCTTAAACACTGGGTCTCCAGGGAAGTCCCCTAGTTGTGTATTTTCAAGATTCATTCATTTCATGGATGTATAGCAGTGCATGGCTTTTTTTTTTTTTTTGGCTGAATATGTTATATGGGTTACAAGTAGTCCATTGTGAGCACATACCACAGTTGATTTTTCCATTCATCACATAATTGATAATATTTGGTTGGTGTACTCTTTGCGGCTATTGTGAGTAATGTTTCTGTGAACATTGTTTTTTCATGGACTTAACATTTTCGTTTTTAACAATATATACAAAACAGTGAAATTGCTGGATCATATGGCTACTCTATATTTAATTTTTGAGGTACTGACAAACCCCTTTTAGAAGGGGTACCATTTTACAGCAATTGCATCAACAATATATGAAGATTCCTCTTCTCCATATCCTCCACAGCACTTATTATTCCTCTTTTTGATTATAGCCAAGCTAATGGATGTGAAGTAGTATCTCACTGAGACTGATTTATATTCTCCTAATCATGTTAAGTAGTATTGTTTGTGATTGTTGGTCATTTGTATATCATCTTTGGTGAAATATCTATTCAAATATTCTCATTGTTAAAAGTTTTTTTTTTTTTTTAATTGTTGTAAAAAACATGTAACTTAAATTTTACCATTGTAAGCATTTTTACATGCTAAGTATTTCACATACTTTCATCAGCCTTTTTGGAAAAGGAAATGGCAACCCACACTAGTATTCTTTCCTGGAGAATCCCATGGACAAAGGAGCTTGGTGGGCTACAGTCCATGGGGATGCAAAGAATCAGACAGGACTGAGCCACTGACACACACACACATAGTCACAGTGTTGTTTTATTGTTGTTGTCATTGTTTTAGCTGTACTATGCAGCTTGCATGATATCATACCTTGGTTGAGGATCATACCCAGGTCCCTGATAGGAAAGCTTGGAGTCCTAACCTCTGAACTACCAGGGAATTCCTTATCACATTGTTATGAAACAGATCTCTACACCTTTTCATCTTGCAAAACTGAAACTCTATACTCATCACCTGTCCCATTAAAAAACAACTCCTCTTTTCTTCCCTGTTTCCCTAGACCCTGGATCCATCGTTCTACTTTGTTTCCTTTCTATTACTTGACTATATTAGATATTTCATATAAGTGGAAACATAGAGTATTTGTCTTTTTTATATTTCATTTAGCTTGATGTCTTGAAGGATCATGCATGTTGTAGCATGTGACAGAATTTCCTTTATATGGCTAAATGTTTCATTGTATGTATATATCACATTTGATGGACATATAGATGCTTCCGCCTCTTAGTTGTTGTGATTAGTGCTGCTGTGAGCATGGCTGTGCAAATATCTCAAGACCCCGTGTTAACTTCTTTTGAATTTATATCCAGAAGTGGAATTGCTGATTCATTTTGTGGTAGTTCTATTTTTAATTTCTTGAGGAGCCTTTATACTATTTTCTGTAGCAGTTGCACCTTTTAAAAAATCTATCCATAACACACAAGGATCCAGTTTTGGTACCTGCTTTCCAACAGTTATCTTTTCCTTTCCTTCCCTTTACCTTTCCTTTCTTTCATATGTATATACACACACACATGCACACACAATTTTTTTTCATATCCTTTTCCATTATTGTTTATCACAAGATATGAGTATAGTTCCCTGTTCTATACAGTAGGATCTTGTTTACCTATTCTATATATTAATACTATAGTTTGCCTCTGCTAATCACCAGCTCCCAATCTATGCATCCCCCACCCTTCCCCTCTTGGTAATCACATAGTCTGCTCTCTATGTCTGTGAGCCTCTTTCTATTCCCTAGATAAGTTCATTTGTGTCATATTTTAGATTCTGCACATAAGTGATACCACATGATATTTGTCTTTCTCTTTCTGACTGGACATGACTGAGCAACTGAACTGAACTGAACGGAACTGAAGTATTCTTTTTAATGCTAGTGTAGATTGAAGTGTTTACTTAACTTCAGTTTCAGAACGTTTGTTGCCACTGTATAGAAATATGATTGGTTTTTAAAAATATTTACCTTGTATTCTGCAAGATTTTTGTTAGTTGTTAATACTTGTGGTTTCATCAGGATTTTCTCTATACAAAAGTATGTTATCTCCAATATACTTTGACTTTTTCCTTTCCATTCTGAATGCTGATTTTTTTAAAAAAACAACAGCAACTCCTTTTTCTTACCTGATTGTCCTGGTTATAGAACTGCCAGTATAATATTGAGCCAAAGTGTGGAATAGACGTCCTTGTGTTGTTCCCAAGCTTAGAGGGAAACCTTTCAGTTCTTCATTATTAAATAGGATGCTAACTGTGGGTCTTTCACAGGTACCCTTTGATTGACAAAGTTGTCTTTGTTCTCAGTTATTAAATGTTTTTTTTTAACCCCTATTATGAAAAGGTACTGGTTTGGGGAAATGCTTTTTCTGCAGGCAGATGTGTTTTTTGTCTTTATTCTATTAAAATGGCATAATGTTGATTGACTTTCATATAATGAACCAACTTTGCATACCTCCATATCCCGTGGATCATGGTAATCTTTTTTATATGTTGTTAGATTTTGTTTGCCAGTATTTTTTGAGGACTCTTGCCTCTATATTCATAAGGCATATCATTTGTGTCTGTGTCTGTGTGTATGTGTGTGTGTGTGATGTCTCTGTGTGATACTGGTATTAGAGAAATAGTGGCATCACTTTGCCTGATATGTGGGGAAGAGACATGTGGAGTAAAGGATGAAGCATTGTTGGATTTAAGTTTAGTCAGGATTAGAGGGAGAAATTGAGGATATATCAGTGTGGAATTGGGGTGAGATTATCAAGAGGGTTCACTCTCAATTTGCTGCCTGTGTTAAGTGCTTGACATTGAATTATGCTGTTTGTTAATTATGTACACATACTTTATATTTTGAATTTGCTACCTATTTTCTGTATTAACATTTATGAATTCTGTATTAACATTTATGAAACGTATGTGTGAATCAGTTGTAATGTGCATTTAAGATACGTTTTCTTCCAATTTTACTACAAAACAAGATGCCATTGAATAGCTGATGCTTTTTAAAAAGAGCTGTTAACCTTAAGTCTAATAAATAAGCATTTTTGTCTTTAAGATACTGAAACACATTTAAAAGTTATAAATTTGCCAAAAAAGATGCAGCTGTTGTGTGGCTAACTTAGAATTCCAGCTCAATCTTCGTTGACTCTGAAGTCCATGTTTCTAAACACTGTACAATAGTGCTTTTGTAAAAATACTTGTCCTTTACATGTGATTTCACCTAATGACCTGTGGTGTTTTTTTTAACCTTTCTTTTTTTAATTAGAAGAGATTAAGATCAACATGGAACAAAGCTATGATTCTAGAGTCATGTAGACTTGTAGTCATATGTTTTTCAGCTGTCATTTAGTCTCTTTGAAGCTCAGTGTCTTTATCTGTAAGATAAGGGTGCTTATAACTACCCTAGAATTTTGGAGATAATCAAATAGCACATTTTTCTGTACCTAACTAATATGTAGTATGTTTATATTTCAGTACAGTTCAGTCTCTCAGTCATGTCCAACTATTTGCGACCCCATGAATCACAGTGCGCCATGACTCCCAGTCCGTCACCAATTCCCATAGTTCACTCACATTCACGTCCATAGAGTTAGTGATGCTATCCAGCCATCTCATCCTCTGTCAGTCCCTTCTCCTCCTGCCCCCAATCCCTCCCAGCATCAAAGTCTTTTCCAATGAGTCAACTCTTCGCATGAGGTGGCCAAAGTACTGGAGTTTCAGCTTTAGCATCATTCCTTCCAAAGAAATCCCAGGGCTGAAATAGATTGGGAAACAGTTTATTTTGGGGGGCTCCAAAATCACTGCAGATGGTGATTGCAGCCATGAAATTAAAAGATGCTTGCTCCTTGGAAGAAAAGTTATAAGCAACCTAGATAGTATATTCAAAAGCAGAGACATTACTTTGCTGACTAAGGTCCATCTAGTCAAGGCTATGTTTTTCCAGTAGTCATATATAGATGTGAGAGTTGGACTGTGAAGGAGGTTGAGAGCCAAATATTGATGCTGTTAAACTGTGATGCTGGAGAAGACTCTTGAGAGTCCCTTGGACTGCAAGGAGATCCGACCAGTCCATTCTGAATATCAACCCTGGGATTTCTTTGGAAGGAATGATGCTAAAGCTGAAACTCCAGTACTTTGGCCACCTTTGCGAAGAGTTGACTCATTGGAAAAGACTTTGATGCTGGGAGGGATTGGGGGCAGGAGAAGGGGACGACAGAGGATGAGATGGCTGGATGGCATCACTGACTCGATGGATGCAAGTCTGAGTGAACTCCGGGAGTTGGTGATAGACAGGGAGGCCTGGCGTGCTGCAATTCATGGGGTTGCAAAGAGTCGGACATGACTGAGCGAGTGAACTGAACTGAACTGAACTGATCTTCAGAATGGATTGGTTGGGTTTCCTTGTAGTCCAAAGAACTCTCAAGAGTGTTCTCCAACACCACAATTAAAAAGCTTCAATTCTTCAGCTCTCAGCCTTCTTCACAGTCCAATTCTCACATCTATACATGACCACAGGAAAAACAATAACCTTAACTAGACGGACCTTAGTCGGCAAAGTAATGTCTCTGCTTTTGAATATGCTATCTAGGTTGATCATAGCTTTCCTTCCAAGGAGTAAGCATCTTTTAATTTCATGGCTGCAGTCACCATCTGCAGTGTGATTTTGGAGCCCCCCAAAATAAAGGCTGACACTGTTTCCACTGTTTCTCCATCTATTTCCCATAAAGTGATGAGATCGGATGCCATGATCTTCATTTCCTGAATGTTGAGCTTTAAGCCAACATTTTCACTCTCCTCTTTCACTTTCATCAAGAGGCTTTTTAGTTCCTCTTCACTTTCTGCCATAAGAGTAGTGTCATCTGCATATCTGAGGTTATTGATATTTCTCCCAGAAATCTTGATTCCAGCTTGTATTTCTTCCAGTCCAGCATTTCTCATGATGTACTCTGCATAGAAGTTAAATAAGCAGTGTAACAATATAGAGCCTTGATGTACTCCTTTTCCTATGTGGAACCAGTCTGTTGTTCCATGTCCAGTTCTAACTGTTGCTGCTTGACCTGCATACAGATTTCTAAAGAGGCAGGTCAGGTGGTCTGGTATTTCCATCTCCCTCAGAATTTTCCACAGTTTATTGTGATCCACACAAAGTCTTTGGCATTGTCAGTAAAGCAGAAATAGATGTTTTCCTGGAATTCTCTTGCTTTTTCCATGATCCAGCAGATGCTGGCAATTTGATCTCTGGTTCCACTGGAATTCCATCACCTCCATTAGCTTTTTTCGTAGTGATGCTTTCTAAGGCCCACTTGACTTCACATTCCATGATATCTGGCTCTAGATCAGTGATCACAACATCGTGATTATCTGGGTCATAAAGCTCTTTTTTGTACAGTTCTTCTGTGTATTTTTGCCACCTCTTCTTAATATCTTCTGCTTCTGTTAGGTCCATACCATTTCTGTCCTTTACCGAGCCCATCTTTGCATGAAATATTCCCTTGGTATCTCTCATTTTCTTGAAGAGATCTCTAGTCTTTCCCATTCTGTTCTTTTCCTCTATTTCTTTGCATTGATCGCTGAAGAAGGCTTTCTTATCTCTTCTTGCTATTGTTTGGAATTCTGCATTCAGATGCTGATACCTTTCCTTTTCACCTTTGCTTTTTGCTTCTCTTCTTTTCACAGCTATTTGTAAGGCCTCCCCAGATAGCCATTTTCCTTTTCTTCATTTCTTTTCCATGGGGATGGTCTTGATCCCTGTCTCCCATACAATGTCACGAACCTCGTTCTATAGTTCATCAGGCACTCTATCTATCAGATCTAGGCCCATAAATCTATTTCTCACTTCCACTGTATAACCATAAGGGATTTGATTTAGGTCATACCTGAATGGTCTAGCAGTTTTCCCTACTTTCTTCAATTTAAGTCTGAATTTGGTAATAAGGAGTTCATGATCTGAGCCACAGTCAGCTCCTGGTCTTGTTTTTGTTGTGTGTATAGAGTCTCTCTATCTTTGGCTGCAAAGAATATAATCAATCTGATTTCGGTATTGACCATCTAGTGATGTGCCAGTTTATATAAAGAAGGTGCTGGGACTTGTGGCCACACTCTTCACGAATTAAAAAGTATTTAAAATATGGAAACACCATGTATGTTATGTGAAGAACAAGAGCCAGAACCACAGAGAAGCATGGGACAACCAAACAAGTAGATGATCAAAGATGCTAAACTGATCTTTCTTGAAGTGGAACATGTAAATGAAGACGGTGATGTGATCTTTGTTGGGATGACCTCAAATTCCAAACCAGTTGTTTCAAATATATAGAACAGGGTTACCCAGGTTGATATTCAAAGAGAAAAAGGCATGGTCACTTCAGTAAAGCTAATGCTCACAAATTACAGCCTGTTAGTTATGTGACTCCTACATCAGAAGCAAAAAGTGTCTTGCCAGTTTCTGACTCTTAATCAAGATCAACAGATAGCCCTATATTACTATTGAGCCTTTGTCTGAAGCTGATTATAAAAATATTTCACCACAGATAGTGCCTAATAGCTTTTCAGAGTTATGTTCTCCTTTGATTACCTTCACAAGTTCATTGCAGCATCCAGGAGAAACAGTAGTTTCTGCAGGAAATATGAATAAAAGTCCTCGTGTATCAAAGTGACTTTTCGCTCCTGAAACAAATAGCACAAATCCCAAAAGGCCTAAACTCAGTGATGGAATTATAGGGGAACTCTTTAGCTTTGTCCTCTTCAGGTACTTTTCATACAGTGACTACTGAGCAAGGCACACCAGTCAGTGTTTATACCTCCTTAAGCCATGTTCAGAATGGAGGGCTTTGTCCAACAGCTTTTCCAAAGGTCAGTGTTCATTGCAAGCCTGTAAGTCCTTTAGGGGAAAATGGACTGACAAAAATGGACTTTCCAAGTTTAGCAAGTCAAAACAAAATTGTTGATCCCACAGAAGGAAATCTGATTGTGTTACTTAGTGACTTCTACTATAGACAGCATATAGGAGATGGGCAGCTAGAACCAAAGACACACAGTCTTTAAATGTCTCAGGTGCTTGAAAAATTTTAAAAATGGCAAGTTTATAAATCACATGAAGCACCATTTGGAACTTGAGAGGCAGAGAGGTGACAGTTGGAAAAACCACACCACCTGCTGGCACTGCTTTCCTACTCCCTTCCAACTGCACTGTCACACTGAAAGTGTCCACACTTCCGACGAGCCCTCCATAGTCTGTAAAATCTGTGAGTTATCCTTTGAGACAGATCAGGTTCTCTTAAAGCACATGAAAGACAATCATAAGTCGGTGAAATGCCCCACGTATGCCAGGTTTGCAACTACAGATCATCAGTCTTTGCAACAAGCTTCTAGGGGCCTCAGCTTGCCTCCCAGGCAGGCATTAACAGCTTCCATGATGCCTCTCCAAAGTCTCACAGAGTGGGAACGTGGATAATATGATCCTCCCACCCCCCATCAGGTCCCATAACCACCCGTCTTTCAGAAATGAGGCATGCTCTGCTGGCATATAGAAACTCCCTGAAACTTTTGCAAACACTGGCCATTGAGACGTTAAGGACAACTCGCTGTTAAGTTCCATGATTCACTCGTGCTGGAAACATGCACATCTGCCCATTTACCCCATTGAGGCCATTTCAAAGTGGTTCTGTTCTCCATATGAAAAAACACATCCCAGCCTGCCTGGTCACCCAAGCCTGTCGGTACAAGGAGCAGCAAGAGGATCAAGCTAAGTCATCCATCCTACAGTCCTAATACCCAATAGATGCATCCTACAAAGGGTACAAAGAGTGATACTTCAAACTGGAAGACTGCAGGTAGTAGGTGCTATGCTGCAGTGATGGTCCATCTCTGAAACCACACAAAAAAAGTCAAGGTGTGCTCATGCTCATGGCAAGGTCAGGGAAAGAATGCCTGGCACGTGAGGAACATGTAAACACCCTTTTATGGTTTTCCAAGGGGTTAGGGGTCACCCACCATGGCTTTTGTGTGTCATATTGCAGCTTGTTCTGTGTCTCGGCTCCTCTGCACTCTCACTAGTCACCCCCAGGTACTTTCCTCCTGCCTCTCCTTTCTGCCAAGCATCCTGGGTGCACCACTGTGATTGCACTTAGAAATTACTCTCTCAGTGACATAACGGGGACCAGTACCTTGGCTTCAATGCTTCTGCTGGCCAGAGCCTATGCACCTTTCCCTATGACCTTCATGTTTCTGCTATCTAACTTCCATCACCTGGCTAGGTCAGTTCAGACAGCTCATACTCACTAGCATACTGGCAGGCACTTCTGCACTCACACCTGCACACATGTGCATCTACAGACTAACATCCCTGAGAAGAAGCTTGCCCATATGCGGAAGTACAAGCTTTCTTTTCCAGGAATATGAATTTTGGTAAGCACCCGACTTTCTTTGTCCTGGTTAAATTCTTTCACTTGCTCATGGATCATGTCAGGTTGCACTTCTAACTCTGTAACTCATCCTCAAAGGTTACAAAAAGGTATTTGCTCCTGATAGAGACCGACCTGCAGAGCATCAGGAAGGGTTTGAAGCACTCGCCCTGGGCTGCTGAGTAGCATGCACCTGTGTTCTGCACTCTCCATCACCTTGGACAGCTTCACAGTACCAGTCACATTGCCCTAATCTATTGTCTGTGCATTCCTTCAGGAAACCAGGAAACAAGGACCTCTGGGCTCAGCTGACTTGGAGAACCACTTTCTCAGTGTGCACCTATCTAGGTCATTCCTTGTCAATGCTGTGCCCCTGTTGCTAGCCTACCACCCCTTAGGGTCCACAACATTCTGAGTGAGGTGCCCTTTTCTTCCTGTCTGTGTAGTTTCGGTGTGCCCCTGTCTACTTGTGCCCCCAAATGTCCCTTGGACACCCAGCTACAAGGGCCTCTTCCCACTTTCCCCATCCATCCCCACCCCACACGTCTACCCCCAATCCCACCCCACACCCCTGCCCACACCCCAACCACCACTCCACACTCCCACCCCACCCCTACTCCACCGCCCCTCCATCCCACCCCAACCCAGCTCAACCCCCACCCTACCCCCACCCTAATGCTCCTCTCACTGCCATTCTGGTGGACGTGGCCACAGGCACCACCCCTCCCTGCCTCTTAAAATAAGCCGCTTCTGGAATCCCTGGGAGACCCCACCCGTGATCCCAAGATCTCGTGAGATTTGGTCCGGGAGGAATCAGGAGCTGGGATTGGTTTGGCCGCTTGGTTTCCAGACACTGCTGAGTCACAGCCTCTCTCCCTCAGCATTTAGCAGGAACCACGTGGCGAGGCGTGGCTGCACAAACAATAAGGTTCTGGCTTGGGTCTCCTGCTTTCCCACTAGATGACCTTGAGCTAGTCCCTGGTTTGCCCCCACAGACCCCAAATTCTATTTGCCACACTAAAACGAGTTATTAGGGCCGGGGGATGGACTGAAAGCCAAAGCGGGTGAAGAGCCAGCCGGGGCCACATGCTCCAGAAAGAGGATGCGGAGCTGTATACACAATAATTCAGAGAACCAGGGTGTGCTGACACTTGGCACTGGACGTGGGGTCCCGTCAGGAGGTGCCCAGACATGCTGGGCTGAGAAAGGGACCGAAATGGGGCTGCGGGCCGGTGGTCAGTGACCTTAGAGGAAGGGCCCTTGTTTCCGAGCATCAGCCCTGCGCTTTGTCTGCTGCTCTAGCCATTGAGAAATGGCTTAGCTTTGGAGATAAGAGGAGACTCACACTCACATGGTGGGGTCGGCTCTCCAGTTTTCAGTTTATTTCCTGCTCTTGAAATACACGTTAATATACCATCTTCATGTTTTTGGAGCGTTTTGGTTCTTGCTCTCAGGCTTGGGTGGACACAGGTGACTGAGAGAATAAGGAGACCAGGGAAACCAGGTGTTTGAGGACCTAAGGCCACTGTAAGCTGAACCAGTGCAGGTGGAAGTCATCTTCAGGTAAGTTGGTCCCCTTTGCCACCTCAGGTGCCCCCTCCATGCTGTTGATTGTGGAGCTGAGTAGCGTCTGCCACCTGAGATCCTCAGGGCAGGAGGATGAGCACCCTTTAGTTTCCCAAGTCATTTTCCTATGAGAGGTTTGGTCCTGCTGTTATCTTAGAAGAAACAGCTGCAGCGTGTTCAGGACTCATTCCTGAAACCACAGTTAGGTTCACAATCTGTGCTTGGGAGGATGGTTTCAGACCCCAGACACTCGACACCTGTGTGGTATTGGGCAAGGGCTGGGTGGTGAACCCAGGGAAGTTTTTCTCTCCGTAAGTGTAGGAGCCCTGGGAGTGAGGTGTTCCTGGAAAGAAAGCACTCAGGAA
Organism: Oryx dammah; assembly: GCF_014754425.2. Classification (NCBI taxonomy): domain Eukaryota; kingdom Metazoa; phylum Chordata; class Mammalia; order Artiodactyla; family Bovidae; genus Oryx; species Oryx dammah. The sequence continues at coordinate 70,170 of NW_024080521.1, forward strand.
ACAGAGTGAGTCTTCTGGCTGCAGCTGGAGGAGGCCAGGGAGGCCATGTGGCCAAACGTAGAATGGAGAGAGACCCCGAGGGCAAGGACGATATTATGCGCTGGGGGTCCTGGGTAGCCCTTGGCCGCTGCTGATCCCAGCACACCTGGCTCTATCCTCCAGTGTCACTGCTGTCTCCAGAGTAGTATATGTGGACCCTCTGTCCCAGAGCTGCAGACTCTTGAGTGTCTGTGTCAGAACCGACTGGGGCCAGGACCCTGAGAGGAGGGAGATGTGCAAAGAGGAGCGGTCGATGTCATGACTCCAGGGGAGTTCAGGGCAGAGGGAGAAAAGGGTCAGCCTGGGGCTGCCAGCCAGTCCCCTTCCTGTGCAGACAGAGTGTGATCAGAGCCCAGGCCAGGGCAGAGGGTCCCTGAGCTCTGCTTGTGCAGTCACGGCACTGGAGCAGGGTCCCCGCACACTTCATATCTCCTGCCTCACCTGTGGGAGGGGCCTCTGTGCACAGCTGCTCCCCAGATCCTGCCGGTGACACCCCGTCAGTGAATCTGCCTACTTGGCCCTGTGGAGGGCAGGCAGTACTGGGCGGTTTCCTCCTAGGAGATGGCCTGAGCCTGAGCCCTGGGAGGACAGCTGTTGAGCTGAGGTAAGGTGTAAATCTAGGCCCTTGTGGATTTGTCCCCGAATATTGCGTCTTTGCCCCGTCCTCCTGGATGGCCTGGCAGTACCCACAGACCTGCTGAGTCCCTAGGCTGTGGTGGCTGATGTCCCCTGAAAGGAGGTTCCTGTTCTGTGCTCTAGCAGTGCCTGAGCTTTTCACTGCCCACAAACAGAGTAGGGCATTCCGGTCCTCAGAGACATTCCTGGGCACACTGCCGCAGCAGACGGACCCAGAGATGGCTTAGGGAGACCTGGACCTGGCAGAGGCATCATTCCCATGTCACTCTCCGTGGCCCCCTCTGTGACACTCTCTCGAGCCCCAGCCCTTGCCTGTGAAAAAGGAAAAAGGCAGGGTAAGCCGCCCCCCGCCGGCCCCCCCCCCCCCCCCGCTGATGCTGTTTCAGGTTTTGAGGAAGAAACTGAGGCGAGGAAAGTGAACCACTTGGTGATTTAAGTTCTGCCAAATTGGAGGCGTTGTCATTTTGATATAGAATCCAGCTTCAGGCTCTCATTGCCCATCCCCTGGAAAAACTTAAATAAAGCCCCTGTTTGTGACAAAAGGAAAGAAGATGTCTCAGAGGTAAACATGCCAGCAACTGTTACTTCACTTGGTAGGGATAAAGAAACCTGGAGATAGTATCAGGCCTGAAAGCACAAAGAACGAGACGTTGAAAGCAGATCCAGGTTAAGGAAGTATCGGGTGGCAACTGACCAGGTCGTGCTTGGAAAGATCCTCACCCCCAGTTGAAAGTCATGTAGAGAAGAAAGGAAGCAGAGTTGAGAGGCCTCCTTGCTGACGTTTTTGCAAAGAAATGAAACGCTTTACTTCTCAATGCTTAAGATCACAGAGTACTCTTATAAAAAATGTAATATATACATATATATCTATATGTATATACCTATACCTAATCTATCTATCTATCTATCTATGTATCAGTAGATAGATACATAGATAGATAGATATCGGAGAAGGCAATGGCAACCCACTCCAGTACTCTTGCCTGGAAAATCCCATGGATGGAGGAGCCTGGTAGGCTGCAGTCCATGGGGTCGCTAAGAGTCGGGCAGCACCGACTGCACTTTCACTTTTCACTTTCATGCATTGGAGAAGGAAATGGCAGCCCACTCCAGTATTCTTGCCTGGAGAATCCCAGGGAGAGAGGAGCCTAGTGGGCTGCCATCTATGGGGTCGCACAGAGTCAGACACGACTGAAGCGACTTAGCGGTAGCAGCGTATGTAACCGGTGAATCCTAAAGGAAATCAACCCTGAATATTCACTGGGAAGGCTGACCTTGAAGCTGAAGCTCCAAAACTTTGGGCCACCTGATGTGAAGAGCTGACTCGTTGGAAAGGACTCTGATGCCGGGAAAGATGGAAGACAGGAGGAGAAGGGGATGACAGAGGACGAAATGGATAGATAGATGGCATCCCTGACTCAATACACATGAGTTTGAGCCAACTCTGGGAGACAGAGAAGGACAGGGAATCCTGGTGTGCTAAGGTTCATGGGGTCTCGAGAAGTCAGACAGGACTGAGTGACGGGACACAAACATACATTTACGACAGTTAGTATAACGGGGATCTTAACTTTAAAAAAAATTATGGAATGTCCATGGAAAAATACCATAATTGTGTGTTAGATTCTGAAAGTTGGGTTTGCAGTTTCCACATGAGCGGTCACCCTGGTGGCCCTGCTCCAGCGAACAGAACAGGTTTGATTGTGTTTATTGTTGAGGCTTGCTACCTTTTTGTTTGTTCAGGCACCCTGAGTGGAAGATCATGCCTTTTTTTTTTTTTTTCCTTTTCAGTCGTACTGAGATATTACTAGAATTGGCATATATCCCTGTGTAAGTTTAAGGGGTTCAGCATTATGAGTCCACTTCCATCCATCTTGAAAGTGATGAGCGCAGTCAGTCTACTGAATAGTCGTCATTTCATATGGATAGAAAATTAAATCGAGAAAAGTATTTTCGTTTGGAAGCGAACTCTTAGGGTTGACTCTGTTAACTTTTATATCTAACATAAAACAGCATTCGTTATACTTGTGTTGCATGTCACCTAACAAAACAGTGTTAGTTATACTTGGGTTTATGTCACCTCCCTCATACATACTTCTGACTAGAAGATGAACATGATGGTTTCTCGAGGTGTCCCTCCCACCCACCGAGAATGATGTCCCCCCCCACCCAGCCACGTTGTGAAAATTAGAAACACCCCTCCCAGGCTGTCCGCACCTGCTTCTCTCGGAGCGTCTCTCATCTGTGTGTCCCGTCTCAGTGCTCCCTCCGTGTGACCTTGGAAGTAGGAAGTGGGGACAGCCGCTGGCATCTCCCCTAGGCAAGGAGAAACAGAGTCAGGCCCTGTGAAACCATTAGGTGTGGTTTCCAGGGCTCCGAAGAGCTCTGGCACCACAGTCCTTTCTATGCGAGGATGGAACAAATAGCCCCAGGTCATCCACCGTAAAACCTAAATCAATAAACAGTCGGCCGAGCAGAGGTATAGAATTGGTATAGAATTTAAAGACTCAAGAGGCGGTTTTCTGTAACAGGTTAACTGGAGGTATCGTCTGCTGCACGTTAACGCAGTCTCCTCTGTGTACATTTGGGAAGATTGCTGGAGTCGGAAGTGGCAACCCACTGCAGTATTTTTGCCCAGAGAGTCCCATGGACGAGGAGCCTGGTGGGCTACAGTCACAAAAAGTCAGACATGACTGAGCGACTGCTGCTTCATACTAGAAAGAAATTAGGTGAGAAGCAAAGTGCTAGAAAAGAAGTGATTTATTAGGGTAAGACACTTGGGAGGTTCACAAGCGTGGCGTTGCCCTAAGTACTCAGGTATACTTTCACAACCCGAGGAAGAGGGGAGCAGGGAACGATCTTCTTTTTCTTGCCTAGACAGCAGATTTCCATCATCAGTGCCACCTCCCCCAGGTAGGGCAGGGAAGTTTACTTGCCCCACTGTCTATGGTCAGGCCAGGCCTGTGACAGTTCAGTTCAGTCGCTCTGTCGTATCTGACTCTTTGCGACCCCATGGACTGCAGCACTGCAGCACGCTCGACTGCCCTGTCACGTTACTTGGGGAGAATATTTTCGGGTCTCAGTACAATGTAGGTCTTTCATTTTGAAAAGTCACCTTTCCATAAGTGATTGTGTTCTGTATGCTCAGAGCCTGTTTTGGGGAGGTGTTACCTTGATGACCACTGGGCAGGTTGTAGGTCTTGTTTTCTGCTGTTGTTTTATTGTTTGGGGCCGCATTCTGGAAAGAAGGTGGCTTAGGGGCTAAAGAGCATGTTTTGGGGGGTCATTAAGTCATGGAGCTCACTAGGCAGGATGTAAGTCTCATGCCACCACTGTTTAATGGTTTTGGGCCATGTCTCTTGCTTCTGCTGCATAGTTTTGTGGCTAAGCAGGTTAGGTTGATTTAAGCAAGCCAAGCTGGCTTTGATGCCACGTGACTTGTATCGCTTTATGCATCGAGCAAGCCGACATGTTTCAGCCTTTTCCCATTATGTTCTTGAGTGCCATTCATCTTACTGTGGTCTCCCAAAACCCCGTAAAGTTTCTTCTCTATCTCCAGTTCCCTCATGGAGTCTCGAGCCAACTGTTTGATCATTCTGTTCTATTAATCCCTCGCTACCACCTGGGGAGGCGCCCAGCCCCCAAGTGCAGGCTGCGGTGCCCTCAGTGATCCTGACACCGCTCCAGCAAGTGAGATACAGCTGTGAGAGGCAGGAGACCAGGCCCCTAGTTCTGCTGTCATTTCCTTCCTCCCCCTTGTTCTGGGCTGCTGCTGCTGCTGCTGCTAAGTTGCTTCAGGCGTGTCCGACTCTGTGGGACCCCATAGACGGCAGCCCACCAGGCTCCCCCCTCCCTGGGATTCTCCAGGCAAGAACGCTGGAGTGGGTTGCCATTTCCGTCTCCAGTGCATGGAAGTGAAAAGTGAGTGTGAAGTCACTCAGTCGTGTCGGACCCTTCGAGACCCCATGGACTGCAGCCCTACCAGGCTCCTCCGTCCGTGGGATTTTCCAGGCGAGAGTAGTGGAGTGGGGTGCCATCGCCGTCTCCATGTTCTGGGCTACCCCCTGCCAAGTCCTGCAGTCCTACCTGCCTGGAGGGGACCCTCAACCTCCCATCCCCCTCCCACTCCACCCTACTGCTGCTTTGCCTCTAGAAGCAGCACCCTCAGGAGTAACTGGCTAGAGTTAGGGTGACCTGGACATGTGGCAGGTCTTCACTGTGGAGGAAGGAGGAGGGCGCCTCTTTCGTTTAGGTCTAGATGTCATCGAATCTGCCTCGCCAGGCACAGGAAGGGGCCGAGAGGGCTCAGAGAGCGGGTAGACTAATCCAGAGTAAGAAGAGATCTGACTCCAGAGCGGAGGGAGGGCAGACCTACTGGAACTCCAGGTGGGATCTCAGCTGCTGGAGGCTGGGTCCCCAGGGCTTCTTGTCAGTCTGGCCCCTCTGAGGACCAGCCAGGCTGTGGTCTTCCTCCAGAAGCCAGGGAGGGTCATCTTCCAGCCTTCCGAGTGCCTCTTGGGGGCACAGATGTGTTCCAGAGGCCCCCAGGAAGACCCTGGGGGAGCAGATGCTTTGCAGCCGCAGAAGGAATTCTGCAACTAGAGAGGGGATGAGCTCTTCCCAGCCCCCAAAGGAGCTCAGAGGCTGCACCAGCCTGTGCTACACAAAAACAGGTAGAAGTGTCCCCCAGGTTGACTCACGCCTCGCTCCTTGCGAGTCATCCTGGGCCAACCTGACACTGAGCGGGAAGGTCAGGTGTTCATGCAGATGAGCTCCTGGTGCTTCTGTGTCCATTGAGTCCCCTGCCCAAACAGCCTCTGTGGAGCTGGAGGTGGACGGAGAGGCCTGTCCCCTGGCTCGCTCGGAAAGACGTTTTGGCTGATACGTCCCGTTTTTAGATCGTTTGAAGATCCTGCATCCTTAGATCTCCGGGATGCTGAGTTCGCATGGAAACATCCCAAGCCTAGACCTCTGCTGTCTCCGGTTTGCCCACGTCCCTGTGAAGTCGGCTAGCTCTTCCTAATGTACAGTGCGGCAGATGCGTCCATCCATCCGTCTTCGCCCAAGTGGGTCTTCCAGTTCCTCCTCCACGGAGCATACATCGTCTGGCCTCGGCTTTCTCGGGCACACCAGGCTGGAAAGGAAACTAGGGGTGTACTTCGGCTTCTCTCTGAAAGTTATTTGAGGGAGTGTTGGAAAGTGCCAGTGTCGCCATAGCTGCTCCTTAATCAGGGACTTGATGGTCGTCTTTGTTGTGAATCTTGTCAAAGATATCTAGCCTTCAAAACTTGCTAGCAGTTTCCCATGAATTGAAAATGTCAAATAGCGCACTGTATCTGGAATAAGTTAGCAGTATTATTTCTTTAAAAATATATTTAGAATTTCTTTTATTTTTGATATAATTTTTTTTTATTGTAACTGGAAATTAATGAATTTACAATATTGTATCGGATTTGCCATACGTCAACAGGAATCCGCCAAAAGCACATGAAGTTCACCCATTACTCTGAGTTACTGTGAACTCTTTTGTGGTCAACTCTCTGTGATCCCAGCAATGGGATCCCACGAGGTTCCTCTGTCCATGGAATTTTCCAGGCAAGTACTCTGGAGTGAGTTCCCATTTCCTCCTCCAGGTGATCTTCCCAGCTCGCATCTCCTTTGAGTCCTGCCTTTGAAGGCAGAATCTTTACCACTGTGCTGCCTGGGAAGCCCAGTGTATTCTTAGAGATCCAAAAACTGTCCCAATGTGGTATCACCTTTGAGTAGTGAAAAAGTATCCAATGTTGTACAGAGAACACATGGTAGAATAACATTTTTGAAAGGGACAATTAACAGTACTAGTGGCATATACTTGGTAGGAGACGTTATCAACATCACTATAGAAGTGCCTTCTGAGGATAACAAGAAACCAACCATATGATCTGGCAGTTCCACTGCTAAGGGGATTTCAGAGAAAAACAGAAACAACAACAAAAAACCCCAAGATTGTGAAACACACAAGTACGGCAACCACCCACTGGAGGAATGAACAACATCCTAGACATGAAAGTCAAGAAACTGATGCAGCCCCTATGGAAAACAGAATGCAGCTCTTTCTCAATTCATTAATTTCTTATTGAAGGAGAATTGCTTTAGAGAATTGTGTTGTTTTCTGCACACATGAGCCAAAATCAGCCATAGGTATACAGATATCCCCTCCCTTGGAACCTCCCTCCCATCTCCCTCCCCACTATGAAGTTCAAAACCAAACAGAACAGTTGCCATCAGTTGAGTTCAGTTCAGTCGCTCAGTGGCGTCCGACACTTTGCCACCCCGTGAATGGCAGCGCGCCTGACCTCCCTGTTCCTCACCGTCTCCCAGAGCTCACTCAGACTCACGTCCATCGAGTCCGTGATGCCATCCAGCCATCTCATCCTCGGTCGTCCTCTTCTCCTCCTGCCCCCAATCCCTCCCAGCATCAGAGTCTTTTCCCATGAGTCAACTCTTCCCAGGAGGTGGCCAACGTACTGGAGCTTCAGCTTTAGCATCATTCCCTCCAGCGAAATCCTCGGGTGGATCTCTTTCAGAATGGACTGGTTGGATCTCCTTGCAGTCCAAGGGACTCTCAAGAGTCTTCTCCAACACCACAGTTCCAAAGCATCAATTCTTCGGCGCTCAGCCTTCTTCACAGTCCAACTCTCACACCCATACATGACCGCAGGAAAACCCAGAGCCTTGGCCAGACGAACCTTAGTCGGCAAAGTAATGTCTCTGCTTTTGAATATACTATCTCGCTTGGGCAGAACTTTTCTTCCCAGGAGTAAGCGTCTTTTAATTGCATGGCTGCAGTCACCATCTGCTGTGATTTTGGAGCCCCCCCAAATAAAGTCTGACACTCTTTCCACTGTTTCCCCATCTATTTCCCATGAAGTGATGGGACCAGATGCCACGATCTTTCTTTTCTGAATGTTGAGCTGTAAGCCAACTTGTTCGCTCTCCTCTTTCACTTTCATCAAAGAGGCTCTGTAGTTCCTCTTCACTCTCTGCCATCAGGGTGGTGTGCTCTGCCTATCTGAGGTTATTCAGATTTCTCCCGGCAATCTGGATTCCAGCTTGTGTTTCTTCCAGCCCAGCGTTTCTCAAGATGTACTCGGCATAGAAGTTAAATAGGCAGGGTGACAATAGACAGCCTGGACGTACTCCTTTTCCTATTTGGAACCAGTCTGTTGTTCCATGTCCAGTTCTAATTGTGGCTTCCTGACCTGCATACAGATTTCTCAAGAGGCAGGTCAGGTGGTCTGCTATTCCCATATCTAGAGGAATTTTGCACAGTTCATTGTCTGCGACACACTCAGGAACTGTACAAAGATCACTAATCGAGAGCCAGACATCTTGGACAGTGAAGTCAAGTGGGCCATAGAAAGCATCACTACGAACAAAGCTAGTGGAGGTGATGGAATTCCAGTTGGGCTGTTTCAGATCCTGAAAGACGATGCTGCACTCAATATGCCAGCACCTTGGGAAAACTCAGCAGTGGCCACAGGACCGGAAAAGGTCGGTTTTCATTCCTATTCCAAAGAAAGGCAATGCCAAAGAATGCTCAACCTACTGTACAATGGCACTCATCTGCCATGCTAGGAAAGTCATGCTCAAAATTCTCCAAGCCAGGCTTCAGCAATACGTGAACCATAAGCTCCCGGATGTTCAAGCTGGTTTTACAAAAGGCAGAGGAACCAGACATCAACGGGCCAACATCCGCTGGATCATGGGAAAAAGTAAGAGAGTTCCAGAAGAACATCTATTTCTGCTTTATTGACTAAACTCATGCTCATGTCTGAGCTGCGTCCCACATGCCTCAGTTTAATTCTGACCTTTCTATCTTCTGTTTGCCCCTAGGATCTTAAGCTCACTATTTCTGAGAAAGGGCTTCTTGCTACAAACATCTGTAAAGTCCCTAATCTCTAGAACATAGTAGAATATGCTCACATTGCTGCATGCCTTAAATCTTAACTTCTACCTATTTTAATTATTCCTAAACCTTAATTCCTGGGAGAATCCCGCCTGGAGAATCCCGGGGACAGCAGAGCCTGGTGGGCTGCCGGTATATGGGGTCACACATAGTCCGCCACCACTCATGTGACTTAGCTGCAGCAGCAGCAGCAAACCCTAAGTTCAGCAAACTCCTTTGCCATAAACACTTGCTTCATAAATGGCCTTCAGATAGGAATCCCTCCCATGGGCTCAAGCTGCGGCCTCTGTGCTCACCCTGGAACACTCTTTTGGAAAAGTCCTTGAACAAGTGTCAGTGATTAACCTTATGAATTATTCTTTGAGCACAGCTGCAGAAGGCTTTATGCCTTCTCATGCTCCTCTCGGAAACAAGAAGCACCTTAATATTCTCTTGAGTCAGCTCAGCCGAGGAAAGGAAAAAACAGGTCAGAATCACAAAGCCTAACTCCTTCCTGGCGGTCAGTGCCTTCGGAACAAAAGGAGGGGTTTAGGGCCCTGCCTCCCTTTTGTCAGTAATGCCTATTGCGGCCCCCAACAACCTACTGTTTCAGGTTCTTGCTTTGTGTGAACATTAATTGTCCTTTTAAGTATTCCGTAGATGTAGTCTAGGTAGCTAATCATGTATAGAATGTGCAACTTGTGTTGCTTGAAAAGATAAGCCACTCAGCCCCGTGCATCTCCAGGTCACCGCTAGCCACTAGCGCAGCCTTAGGCCGCAGCTCCCTACTCCCCAAAGCGGCGGGAGGTCCCAAGCACGCCTCCCCCCGCCCCTGCCAGCCTCGGGACAGCTCGCTGCAGCCCTAGCATGTCCCGCTCCCTGACCCGGAGCTGGAAGCGACCCCAAGCCTCGCGCGTGTGCGCGGTACCCGCGCTTCTCCTGGCGAGAGCGGCGCGTGCCCCCTTTCCTCTGCGCGCCGAGCGAGCCCCACTTTCATGTTGGCACAGGGTCCACCGGCACGCGCGGCTGTAGACACCTTCCTGCCATGGCTGCAGGGCGCGAGCCCTGCCTTCTTGCGCACGGGGTGGACCCCGCCACCCGCGGCACCTGCCCCCACATCCTGCGCTCGCGGCGTGCGTGAGACCCCGCTTCCTGCGCGCAGGGGAAGGGTTGCCTTCCCCCCACCCCGGCAAGCGCGCCTCGAAACTCCCCTTCCTGCACAGGCGGCGCAAGCACCCCCATTCCTGCGCGCGCGGCGGGACCCCAGATCCTCATGCCAGCGACGCCCCAGAACCTCGTGCCATCGCATGCCGGCCAAACCCTACCCCGGCACGAGGGACGCTAGCCCTCCACCCCCTTTTCTGCCCAGGCTGCAGGTTGCCAGATCTCTCTTCTTGCGCGCGCGCGCGGGGCCCCACACCGCAGGCGACAGGAGCCTCTCTTCCTGGGCGTATGGGATCAGCCCTCTCCTGTGCACGTGTGGCGCAACGCGAGACTCCACTTCTTGAGTGCGCCAGGCCTCCTGGCGGCCGAGCACGAGCCCCCACGCCTTCCCGCACACGTGCAGGGCCCGCCTATCCCCGGGAGCGCTCGGCGCGAGCAGCCCGCACCCCCATTCCTGCTTGCCTGGCACAGCACGAGCACCCGGGTTCCTGCGCGCGCGGCGCCAGCACCTCCAGGAAACTTGCCTGCCCGAGCAGACCATCCCTCCTCTCAGCACGCGGGGCCCCTTCCTGACCACGTGACGCTACCTGGCCCCTGCTTCCTGGGTGCGTGGCGCAAGCCCCCCCTTTTGTGCACTCCTGGAGCCCCCGGGGCCGGGTGTCCTTCCCCTCACACGAAGAGCTCCCCAGTCGAAAGCCGTGTTCCCTCAACTGCCAAGAAGGGGGTCCGCACTCGTGGGCTCCGCGGCCTGAATGTTGACCTTTAAGCCAACTTTTTCACTCTCTTCATTCAGTTTCATCCAGAGGCCTTTTAGTTGCTCTTCACGTTCTGCCATAAGGGTGGTGTCATCTGCATATCTGAGGTTATTGATATTTCTCTCAGCAATCTTCATTCCCGCTTATGTTTCTTCTAGTCCAGCGTTTCTAAAGATGTATTCTGCATCGAAGTTAAATAAGTAGGGTCTCAATATACAGCCTTGATGTACTCCTTTTCCTATTTGAAACAAGGCTGTTGTTTCATGTCCACTTCTAACTGTTGCTTACTAGCCTGCATACAGATTTCTCAAGAGGCAGGTCAGGTGGTCTGGTATTCCCATCCCTTTCAGAATTTTCTACAGTTGATTGTGATCCACACAGTCAAAGGCTTTGGCATAGTCAATAAATCATCCAAAAATGTAAATTTTGTACCAGAACTGCCAGATCTGTAAACACTCTTGCAATAGCCGAGGTTAAAAAAAAATAAAAAAAAATCACAAGCACCAAACCAAGGGGTACAAATTTGACACAGACGTCACGGATTCCTTGGATGATGGCGCTTCTATCTTCTGGACGCATCTTCTGCCTCTGACAGGTCTTATGTTTCATGTGAGTGTGTGCCCTTTGGACTTTCTTACTCTCAGGATCCAGCGCCAGCTGTAGGGCCACCAGCTCCGCAGTGCAGGCCAGTCACTCGGGGTTCCGGGCCCAGCCTTGTCAGTATAAGCACTGAAATGAGGCTCAGGAGTATTTCTTGGGGTTGAACAAGTGCAGGACCTAGCCTGGTTCAGTGCAGGGATGGAGAGTGAGGCTCAGGAGTGTTTGCAAGGGTCTCACACAAGGTCTGGGTCAACCTGATTCAGTGTTGGTACTTAGATGTCGATTCAAAAGTATTCGCTGAGGCTTCAGGATGGGGAGAACTTAGCCTGGTTCAGTACAGGGACCGAGATGTGGGCTCAGGGGTATTTGTCGTGGTCTTGAACACGGGCAGGCCCGAGCATGGTCTGTGTAGGGATCAAAATGTGGGCTCGGGAGTGTTT
>NW_024080522.1:0-1840 GCF_014754425.2 Oryx dammah
ATTTCCAGTGTAAACTTCCTTCCCCTTTGCCTTTGTTCTGAGTGGAAAAAATTTACAAAAAATTGCAGAAACTTCCAAAAATGTAAAAATTGAAAATGCCACATACCAGGGAATGACTTATGTAGCATTTATTTTACACTGTATATGTTGTAAAGTTGTCTGGAGATGACAAAGTATACAGGAGCATGCATATTAGTTATCTGCAGACACTATGGCATTATGTATGCAGGATACTATATTCTGGGATTTAGGTATGGGGGAGGAACTGAAATCAGTCCCTAGGTCCCAACAAGAACTGTGGGTCCACTTCATCAAAAAGACAAAAATATTTCAGAAATCAAAAATCATTAGTGTATACTCACATTTCCAGCACATTTTCCAAGCCTTGCAAAGGAAAAAAAAAAAAATCATGGTAATCATTAGAGTTCTGTCCTTTTCCATCTCCTTTCCTATTCCTGTTTCATAAAGATACATGGTTTTCTAAATCTCTTCTAAGTAATACTCAGAAGCAATCTTCATAACAGACCCTAACCTAAAACATGATAGGATTCCTCAGTCACATTATCAAGGAAGTGTGCAGGATGGGTCTGTACAATGTTGCATCAACATCTAGGTTTCCAGTGTCACTCACTGCCCAGTGCTGTCTTCAGGAAGTGATCTCATCATTTATGGTAACAATTAAGGTAAACCAGACAATTGCATAAAAAGAACTATAGATTGCAATAAAATTGATACCAGTTCTAAATGTCTTGCCTGTATGACAGGAAGAACCTCAGTGTCTTCAGAAAGAGTGCCTAACAGAGTGGCAAGGGTTAAGGCAATGTATAGGAAGCAACAATGGCATCCTACTCCAGTACTCTTGCCTGGAAAATCCCATGGATGGAGGAGCCTGGTAGGGTGCAGTCCATGGGGTCGCTAAGAGTCGGACTCGACTGAGCGACTTCACTTTCACTTTTCACTTTCACGCATTGGAGAAGGAAATGGCAACCCGCTCCAGTGTTCTTTCCTGGAGAATCCTAGGGACTGTGAAGCCTGATGGGGATGCCGTCTATGGGATAGCACAGAGTCTGACACAACTGAAGCGACTTAGCAGCACAGGAAGCAATAGTTAGAACTGGACATGGAACAACAGATTGGTTCCAAATAGGAAAAGGAGTATGTCAAGGCTGTATATTGTCACCCTGCTTATTTAACTTCTATGCAGAGTACATCATGAGAAACGCTGGGCTGGAAGAAGCACAAGCTGGAATCAAGATTGCTGGAAGAAATATCAATAACCTCAGATATGCAGATGACACCACCCTTATGGCAGAAAGTGAAGAGGAACTAAAAAGCCTCTTGATGAAAGTGGAGAGTGAAAAAGTTGGCTTAAAGCTCAACATTCAGAAAACGAAGATCATGGCATCCAGTCCCATCACTTCATAGGAAATAGATGGGGAAAGAGTGGAAACAGTGTCAGACTTTATTTTGGGGGGCTCCAAAATCACTGCAGATGGTGATTGCAGCCATGAAATTGAAAGACGTTTACTCCTTGGAAGGAAAGTTATGACCAACCTAGATAGCATATTGAAAAGCAGAGACATTACTTTGTCAACAAAGGTCCATCTAGTCAAGGCTATGCTTTTTCCTGTGGTCATGTATGGATGTGAGAGTTGGACTGTGAAGAAGGCTGAGTGCTGGAGAATTGATGCTTTTGAACTGTGGTGTTGGAGAAGACTCTTGAGAGTCCCTTGGACTTCAAGGAGATCCAACCAGTCCATTCTGAAGGAGATCAGCCCTGGGATTTCTTTGGAGGGAATGATGCTAAAGCTGAAACTCCAGTACTTTGGCCATCTCATGC
>NW_024080522.1:4840-30000 GCF_014754425.2 Oryx dammah
AAAGCAGAGACATTACTTTGCCGACTAAGGTCCATCTAGCCAAGGCTATGGTTTTTCCAGTGGTCATGTATGGATGTGAGAGTTGGACTGTGAAGAAGGCTGAGCGCCAAAGAATTGATGCTTTTGAACTGTGGTGTTGGAGAAGACTCTTGAGAGTCCCTTGGACTGCAAGGAGATCCAACCAGTCCATTCTGAAGGAGATCAGCCCTGGGATTTCTTTGGAAGGAATGATGCTAAAGCTGAAACTCCAGTACTTTGGCCACCTCATGCGAAGAGTTGACTCATTGGAAAAGACTTTGATGCTGGGAGGGTTTGGGGGCAGGAGAAGAAGGGGACGACCAAGGATGAGATGGCTGGATGGCATCACTGACTCGATGGACGTGAGTCTGAGTGAACTCCGGGAGTTGGTGATAGACAGGGAGGCCTGGTGTGCTGTGATTCATGGGGTCGCAAAGAGTTGGACAAGACTGAGTCGACCAAACTGAACTGAATATATATATTTATATATACATTTTCTTTTCTTTTCTGTAATGATTTCTTAGAATAGTTTGCTATTGCCAAGCCAGGACAAAGTGACTTATAGATGGTTCCTTAGAGGGAGTGACCTCAGGGACTAGAGACAGTGTGTGAAAGAGGAATACGAAACGCTGCAGAACTGACCTTCAGGAACAGCTCAGGTGGCGCCGCACGTGGCGGAGAAGGATCTGGGTTAACGGGGCTGTGGGGCTGCAGGTTTCTGGGGCCGAGGAGCAGAGAGGGCCTCTCAGAGCCACGTTCTCCCGAGATGGGAGGGCAAGGCACAGTCCTCACGGAGGTCTGGCCCGAGGACTCTGCTAGGGACTCTAGAGCCACTTCATGAACAATAAGTACCAAGTCCTGTTATATTTGGAAAGGTACTTTGTTTCCTCTGGACACTTCCTAAATATGAAGTGGAAAACGCTCTTTTGATGGTATATGGTTGGGAAGATCCCCTGCAGGAGGGCATGGCAACCCACTCCAGTATTCTTGCCTGGAGAATCCTGTGCACAGAAGAGATTTTTGGGCTACAGTCCATGGGGTTACAAAGATTCAGACACGACTGAGTGACTAAGCACACATGCTGTTAGTTTCCTTGGATTTATATTTTCTACTTCTTTGTATCAGAGAGAACAATCAGTGCAGTTTCTTTACCGCCTCCCCAGTATCACCTCAATATGTCAGAAAGACTCTGGGCCATGTGGGGTGTTCCTGGATTATGACGGTGGTGTCCTGAGCTTTGTGAATGTGGCCAATAGTTCTCTCATTTGCAGTTTCCTCTCCTGCTCCTTCTCTTCTCCTCTCAAACCTTTTCTGTGCTCTGGATACCCATGATCAAGGGCACTTTAGAAATTTGAAAACAGGTATCAGAAATGTCGATAACTGGCATCACTAGTTTGTGTCTGTAGGATTTTCTATAATTTCACCTTCCTTTATGAAATGCATTGATTTATTTTTTAAAGGGTGGAAAAGTTGGCTTAAAGTTCAACAGTCAGAAAATGAAGATCATGGCATCTGGTCCCATCACTTCATGGGAAATAGATGAGGAAACAGTGGAAACTGTGTCAAACTTTATTTTTTGGGCTCCAAAATCACTGCAGATGGTGACTGCAGCCATGAAATTAAAAGACGCTTACTCCTTGGAAGAAAAGTTATGACCAACCTAGATAGCATATTCAAAAGCAGAGACATTACTTTGCCAACTAAGGTCCATCTAGTCAAGGCTATGGTTTTTCCAGTAGTCATGTATGGATGTGAGAATTGGACTGTGAAGAAGGCTGAGCACCGAAGAATTGATGCTTTTGAACTGTGGTGTTGGAGAAGACTCTTGAGAGTCCCTTGAACTGCAAGGAGATCCAACCAGTCCATTCTGAAGGAGATCAGCCCTGGGATTTCTTTGGAAGGAATGATGCTAAAGCTAAAGCTCCAGTACTTTGGCCACCTCATGTGAAGAGTTGACTCATTGGAAAAGACTCTGATGTTGGGAGGGGATGGGGGCAGGAGGAGAAGGGGACGACAGAGGATGAGATGGCTGGATGGCATCACAGACTCGATGAACATGAATCTGAGTGAACTCTGGGAGATGGTGATGGACAGGGAGGCCTGGCTTGCTGCGATTCATGGGATCACAGAGTTGGACACGACTGACCGACTGAACTGACTGACTGATGTTAACTGTATAAATTTGTATAAATTTTTAAATAAAAATGATATATCTTGGATACTGTATGCTCATTACTGTACATCTTGTCTGCTCCTTTGATTTCTAAGGTAACCTGATGTCAAAAAACACCTTGCTCTGTTTACCCAGCTTAGTGGGATAAGGCAGAATTGGAGTTCTCTTTACCCTGCTGTACATATTACTTCATCAAGTCTCAGTTTGAAAATCTCTTTTTCATGATGTTATTTATAAAGCTTCTGAACTAGATGACAGCATCTTGTTGGGTTGACTCAGAGCATCTTACGTATTTCTTTGTAAAATTCACAACCTAATATTGGTCATCCCATCTAGTTTCCCCTCTATTAGAAAGTTTGTGTCTGCAACATGTACAGATAAATCCCAAATAAGTAACATAAACCTACCTGCTTGAAATAAATCTGCTTTAATAAGTTAATAGGTGTACAACCTCAAAACAAAAAGATGTTTCACTAGTATTAAAATGCTTATTATTTGTGCAGTTCAGTCTCTCATTCGTGTCTGACTCTTTGTGATCCCATGAACCACAGCATGCCAGGCCTCCCTGTCCATCACCAACTGCGGAGTATAGCCAAACCCATGCCCATTGAGTAAGTGATGCTATCCAACAATCTCATCCTCTGTCATCCCCTCTCCTCCTTCCCTCAACCTTTCCCAGCATCAGGGTCTTTTCAAATGAGTCAGTTCTTTGCATCAGGTGGCCGAGTATTGGAGTTTCAGCTTCAGCATCAGTCCTTCCAGTGAACACCCAGGACTGATTTCCTTTAGGATGGACTGGCTGGATCTCCTTCCAGTCCACGGGACTCTCAAGAATCTTCTCCAACACCACAATTCAAAAGCATCAGGTTTTTGATGGTGAGCTTTCTTTATAGTCCAACTCTCACATCCATACATGACTACTGGAAAAACCATAGCCTTGACTAGATGGACCTGTGTTGACAAAGTAATTTCTCTGCTTTTGAATATGCTATCTAGTTTGGTCATAGCTTTCCTTCCAAGGAGTAAGCATCTTTTAATTTCATGGCTGCAATCATCATCTGCAGTGATTTTGGAGCCCCCAAAAATAAAGTCTGACACTGTTTCCACTGTGTTCCCCATCTATTTGCCATGAAGTGATGGGACCAGATGCCATGATCTTAGTTATCTGAATGTTGAGCTTTAAGCCAACTTTTTAACTCACCTCTTTCACTTTCATCAAGAGGCTCTTTAGTTCCTCTTTACTTTCTGCCATAAGGGTGGTGTCATCGGCATATCTGAAGTTATTGATATTTCTCCTGGAAATCTTGATTCCAGCTTGTGCTTCCTCCAGCCCAGCATTTCTCATGATGTACTCTGCATTTAAGTTAAATAAGCAGGGTGACAATATACAGCCTTGATGTATTCCGTTTCCTATTGGAACCAGTCTGTTGTTCCATGTCCAGTTCTAACTGTTGCCTCCTGACCTGCATACAGGTTTCTCAAGAGACTGGTCAGGTGGTCTGGTATTCCCATCTCCTTCAGAATTTTCCAGAGTTTATAAGATCCACACAGTCAAAGGATTTGGCATAGTCAATAAAGCAGAAATGGATGTTTTTCTGGAACTCTCTTGCTTTTTCCATGATCCAGCAGATGTTGGCAATTTGATCTCTGGTTCCTCTACTTTTTCTAAAACCAGCTTGAACATTCAGAAGTTCACGGTTCACATATTGCTGAAGCCTAGCTTGGAGAATTTTGAGCATGACTTTACTAGCATGTGAGATGAGGGCAATTGTGGGGCAGGCCTGGTGTGCTCCAGTCCACAAGGTCAAAAACACTTGGACACAAATGAGCGACTGAACTGAAATGATGCTGAAGTTGAAGCTCCAATACTTTGGCCATCTGATGCAAAGAGTCAACTCTGGAAAAGACCCTGATGCTGGGAAAGATTGAAGGCAAAAGGGGAAAGAAGCAGGAGAGAATGAGATGGTTAGATAGCATCAGTGACTCAATGGACATGAATTTGAGCAAATTCTGGGAGATAGTGGAGGACAGAGGAGCCAGGTGTGCTACAGTCCATGGGGTCACCAAGAATTGGACACAACTTAGTGGATGAACAACAACAACATGTCATGGACAGTCTGGTAATCAGGCAGTTCACTTCTTCTGTCAAGTGGGAATTTTAGTTCCTACAAAACTGCTCAAAGCATATGGCTCAGAATATTATTTATAGTCTTTGAAGAGGAACTAAAGGTCCTTGACCTTTGCTTAATGACTAAACTAATATTATTTCATCTTGTTTCATTGTTTTTCCTATGTTTCTAGCTTTTGTCACTTCTTTGATTAAATTTATTTTTTGACTAAATTTTCTCTGGAGACAAAAGGTGGGCTAAGGACATTGGAGGCAGAAGGAGAAAGGAGCCTAGGGTCCTGCTCTGTTTCAGTAGCAGATGAGAGAGGCAAGTACATCTTCGAGTCAGGCCAGTGGAAGCAGACAAGAGAAAAATTAGAAAGATACTCTACGAATGATGCAAATTTATCTGGTGTTTGTGCATGAGAAAAAGGTTTGATGAAACATTTTCAGGTGAATATGTATGACATTCATAAACACTATGATGAAACATAAAGAGAAGCTCTTTTTAATTTTTTAAATTTCTTTATTTTAATTGGAGGCTAATAACTTTACAATATTGTAGTGGTGAATGAATCAGTGGTGCTCTCCATGTACCAGACTGTGAACCCAGAATTCAATCCAGGAGCCATCACTGGACTGAGGGACAGACTCAAACATTTCCAAGATAATGTAGTCCATTGGTGGAACCACACATCCCTGTCCTTCAAACATGGTTTTGCATTGGCAATCTTAACCACTGTGTTCAGTTCAGTTCAGTCACTCTGATGTGCTTCCCTGGTAGCTCAAATGGTAAAGAATCTGCCTGCAATTCTGGAGACCTGGGTTCAATTCCTAGGTTGAGAAGATCCCCTGGAGGAGGGCATGGCAACCCACTCCACTATTCTTGCCTGGAGAATCCACATGGATAGAGGAGCCTGGCAGGCTACAGTCCCATGGGGTCTCAAAGAGTGGGACACAACTGATCGACTTAGAACAACAAACAGTAACTTGGATAACGTTCTTCACATTTAAAAAGATTTCCCCTAAACATTTCTCAGTAATTAAATTTGTTACAATGAACAGTATAATTGATATGCAAATAAAAATAACTAAGTATGCAAAGCAATTTTTATGAACAAGTAAATAATACAAGTTGGTGACTGAAGGAAAACTATGTAGAGCCAGACCTGGAGGATAACTGGAAGAGAGGGGAAAACCAGACCTCCTACATGACAGGGAGTGAAAGGCAGAAAATCACTAGTAGGGAATCTCTTCTAAGGAGATGCATTTAAGTTTTACTTTTCAGGGTAAATTTTTCCAACTACCATCTCATAATAATCCTGATGATGTGATCACCAGTTATATTGGTCTAAGAATAGTCACTTTCTCCCCCAACCCAAAGATGCAGTGGAGGTAACTCATATTACCTGGCTCTGTGTTCTCGTCCCTGCCTCCATGGACACTGAATCTCTGACAGTCCAGTGTGGTTTTGTCTAGAGAGGGAGCTTTTCCCTGAGGCCCCAGACTGTTTCCTGTACCTGGCGCATCTGGGAAAGCAGGGGTGAGGCTCTGCTCAGCCCAGAGTCCCCGCTGGAGGATGTGCAAGAGGGGGCGGTGGGCTGCAGGGGTCCTGGAGCTGCTCTTTACGTTGAGTCTATGCCCCTCACCTACAGGGCCTGCACCCCCAGGGAAACCGGGGAGCTCCACTCCTGGAGAGAGGAGGCAGAATAACTAGGAAGGGCTCCAGGACTGAGAGTTCAAGAACTCTTGCCCTTCATTGAAAGAGAAGCTGCAGACAAAGAAAAGGGAAACCGAGAATCCTGAAAGGTGAGTCCCTGACCCCTGCTTTCCTCTTGCTGCTGCCCTGCACTTGTCTTTCCACAGTGAAGAGGTCAGAAGTGCAGGCTGGGCAGGTTCTGAGAAGGAAGGTCTAATGACGTGGAGCAGCTGGGCCTCACAGCCAAAGAGGCAGAAATCTCTCTGGGGCTGAGTTGCTAGATCCTTGGATTCAGTTCTATTTCTAGGGGAAAAGGACGAAGCTGACTGGCAGTGTGAGCAGTGCCTCACACTCTTCTCCATGAGTTTTTTCAATCAAAAGGTATGTTTAGATTTGCCAGGAGAAAAGAAATCCACTTAACATTTTGTGGGTGTGAATGAACTGTAAGCCAGTCACTTTAGAAACACTAAATCTAATCTTAAATTAGATCTTAAAATACTGGAATTTTATTCCCAGTTCCTGAATGGATAGGTGAGGCAATAAATATAGATTTATTATTTTAACCAATGCCATCTTCTTCCTTTAGAAAATTCAGAATTTAAGCCTATATTCATTTAGTATTTATATTTTTTAAAAAAGAAGCTTTTTATTTTGTGCTATAGTACAAGTCCATCCTAAGGGAGATCAGTCCTGGGTGTTCATTGGAAGGACTGATGTTGAAACTGAAACTCCAATACTCTGGCTACCTGATGCAAAGAACTCACTCATTTGAAAAGAACCTGGTGCTGGGAAAGTTCGAGGGCAGGAGGAGAAGGGGGCGACAGAGGATGAGATGGTTGGATGGCATCACCGACTCAATGGACATGGGTTTGAGTGGACCCCAGGAGTTGGTATGGACAGGGAGGCCTGGCATGTTGGGGTTCACGGGGTCTCAAAGAGTCAGACATGACTGAGCGACTGATCTGACTGAACAACCAATTTACAATTTTGGAGTAAATGTAAACAATGTACAATGGTTTCTTGATGGTCTGGTGGTTAAGAATCGCCCTGCCAATGCAGGGGACAGGGTTCCATTCCTGCTCTGGGAATATCCCACATGCCTCAGAGCAACTAAGCTCATGTGCCACAACTACTGAGCCAGCACTCCAGAGCCTGTGCACTGAAATAAGAGGAGTCACTGTAGTGAGAAGCCCAAGCACCACAACAAAGAGTAGCCCCCATTCATTGCAGCTAGAGAAAGCAGGTTCACAGCAACGAAGCCAAAAAATAAACCTTTAGAAAAAATAAAAATGCTGTGATAGTTTCAGGAGAAAAGCAAAAGGACTCAGCCATGCATATATATGCATCCATTCTCCTCCAAACCTCCCTCCCATTCAGTCAGCCACATAACAATTGAGCAGAGTTCCATGTGTTATATAGTAGGTGCCCGACCTGTATATTTATAAAGAATAAAGTATTTCACTAAGGCATCAAAGAGTAAGATGAACCCTCAAAACTCTACTCTTTTCATATATAGGAATACAACTTCATGTGGTAAAGAAACTGCCTGCCAATGCAGGATACCCCAGGTTTGATCCCTGGACTGGGAAGATCCCTTAGAGGAGGAATGGCAACGTACTATACGCCTACTTGGAAAATCCCATGGACAGAAGAGCCAGACAGGGTATAGTCCATGGGGTCACAAAGACTCAGACATGACTCAGCATGCACTCATGCACTTGTGTGATACTAATTTTCCATGAGAACCAAAAATGAAGGACATTTAGAAAAGTTTAATGAGATGGCACTAGCTTTAAACACATTTTAAAATAAATTAAAATTACAAAAGCAGTCCCATAATGGTACGTGAATTCCCAAGTAGTTTACTAATCTCTGCACTAAGATACTTACCCAGATCATGGACAAATGCATAGCATAGTAAAAATAAATCAAATGTATGGCAAAAAGCATGATTCCCTTACAACCAGGAGCATAAGGAATGGGTTGGAACCGAAACCAGAGAAATTTAAACGTGGCCAAGAAAATTAGTGCCACTCAACCACAGGAAGCTAGTTTTAAGGAAAAGCTAATGCAGATCAAGGAGTTTTAAATTTTTAATTTCTAATGATTGAGATAAGAAAATCTCATTGACAGCTAAAAGTATGAAAATACATATAGAATTGTTACTGCCCACGTGCCCATCTCTGTTCCGAAGATAAGGAAGGGCCAACTCCTCACTTCAGAGAGAAGGGAGAAAGATGTCAGAAGCTTGACAGTGTTGCTAAAGGAAACTTCTCTACATCCAGTCAATCATATCTTCCCCTCCGCAGTTCACTGCAGGAGTCCTGAGGGACGAGATCACTCACAGAGAAACGAGGAGTCACAGACTCCTGGGACCTCCGTCACACCTATGGCGGGCAGAGAATCCAATGGACGGAAGAGCCTGGTGGACTTCAGTCCAGAGGATGGTAAAGAGTCAGACACGACTGAAGTGACTGAGCACGCACACACATTTACTGCAACAAGTTAAATAACCGTGGTGACAAAGTACAGCCTTGCCATACTCCTTTTCCAATTTGGAACTAGTCTACTGTTCCATGTCTGGTTCTAACTCTTCCTTCTTGATGCGCATAACAGGTGTTTCAGGAGACAAATAAGGTGGTCTCATACTCCAGGCTCACTAAGAATTGTCCACGATTTGTTGTGATCCACACAGTCAAAGCTTTAGTGTAGTCAGTGAAGCACAAGTGGATGTTTTTCTAGAATTCCTTTGCTTTCTCCATGATCCAACAAATGTTGGCAATTGGATATCGAGTTCCTCTGCCTCTATGAAATCTCGCTTGTACATCTGGGAGTTCTTGGTCCATGTACTGCTGAAGTCTAGCATGAAGGATTTTTAGCATAAACTTGCTAGCATGTAAAATGAGGGCAATTATAGGATAGTTTGAACCTTCTTTACTATTGCCCTTCATTGGAATGAAAAGTGACCTTTCCCAGTCCTGTGGCCTCTACTGAGCTTTCCAAATTTGATAAAATATGGAGTGCAACAGTTTAATGGCATTGTCTTTTAGGAATTAAATAGCTCAGCTGGAATTCCATCACCTCCACTGGTTTGTTGTGATACTTTCTAAAACCAACTTTACTTCATATTCCAGGATCTTTGGCTCTAGGTTAGTGACCACACCATCGTGGCTATCCAGGTCATTAAGAACCTTCTTGTATAGTTCTTCTGTGTATTCTTGCCATTTCTTCTTAATCCCTTCTGCTTCTATTCAGTCCTTAATGTTTGTGTTTATCATTCCTACTATTGCATGAAACAGTCCTTGATATCACCAATTTTTTGAAGAGATTGCAAGTCTTTCCATTCCGTTGCTTACCTTTATTTTTTGCATTGTTCATTTAAGAAGGCTGTCTTATTTCTCCTTGCTAGTCTCTGGAACTCTGTGTTCAGTTGAACATATCTTTCCTTTTCACCCTTGCTTTGATTTTCCTTCTTTCCTCAGCTATTTGTTAAACCTCCTCAGACAACCACTTTGCTTTCTTGCATTTACTTTTTCTTTGGGATGGTTTTGGCCACTGCCTCCTGTACTATGTTACTAACTTTCCTCCATGGTTCTTCAGGCATTCCGTCTGTCAAATCTAATTCATTGAGTCTATTCATGACTTTCAATGTGTGATCATAAGGGATTTGATTTAGCTCATACCTGAAGGTCCTAGAGGTTTTCCCTACTTTCTTCAATTTAAGCCTGAATTTTGCAGTAAGAACTCATGATCTGAGCCACAGTCAACTCTAGGTCTTATTTTTACTGACTGCTGTATAGAGATTCTCCACCTTTGGTTGCAAAAAAAAAAAAAATAATAATCAATCTGATTTTGGTATTGATCAAAATGCACTCTATGCCTGGTGATGTCCATACCTACAGTCATCTCTTGAGTCTTTGGCAAGGGTGTTTGCTATGATCAGTTTAGTCTCTTGACAAGACTCTGTTAGCCTTTGCCCTGCTTCATTTCATACTGCAAGGCCAAACTTGACTGATAGTTCAGGTTTCTTTTGACTTCATACGTTTGCAATCCAATATCTTATAATTAAAAAGACATCTTTCTTTTAATGTTAGTTCTAGAAGATGTTGTAAGTCTTCATAGAATTGGTCAACTTCAGTTTCTTTCACATCAGTGGTTGGAGCACAGACTTGGATTTCTGCAGTGTTGAATCATTTGCCTTGGAAACAAACTGAAATCATTTTTTCATTTTTGTGATTGCATACAAGTACTAAAGGAAATTAAGAGCCTCTTGATGAAAGTGAAAGAGGAGAGTGAAAAAGCTGGCTTAAAACTCAACATGCAAAAAACTAAGATCATGGCATCTGGTCCCGTCACTTAATGGCAGATAGATGAGGGAATAATGGAAACACTGAAAGACTTTATTTTGCAGGGCTCCAAAATCACTGCAGATGGTGACTGAAGCCATTAAATTAAAAGACACTTGCTCCTTGGAGGAAAAGTTATGGCTAACCTAGACAGTGTATTAAAAAGCAGAGATATTACTTTGTCAACAAAGATCTGTCTAGTCAAAGCTACGTATTTTCCAGTAGTCATGTATGGATGTGAGAGTTGGACCATAAAGAAAGATGGGTGCCAAAGAATTGATGCTTTTGAACTATGGTGTTGCAGAGGATTCTTGAGAGCCCCTTGGACTGCAAGGAGTCCAACCTGTCCATCCTAAAGGAAATCAGTCCTGAATATACATTGGAAGGACTGACGCTGAAACTGAAACTCCAGTACTTGGCCACCTGATGCAAAGAAATGACTCATTGGAAAATACTCTGATGCTGGGAAAGATTGAAGGCAAGAAGAAAAGGGGAGGACAGAGGATGAGCTGTTTGGATGGCATCATTGACTCGATGGACATGAGTTTGAGCAACTTCCAAGAGTTGGTGATGGACAGGAAGCTTGGCATGCTGCTGTCCATGAGGTGGACTAACAAAGAGTTAGACATGACTGAGCCACTAAACTGAACTGCATTTCAGACTCTTGTTGACCATGAGAGCTACTCCATTTCTTCTAAGGGATTCTTGCCCAAAGTAATAGATACACTTGTTATCTGAAATTAGAACTATGATGCAGTTCATTAAATGGAGATATTCACATCTGGGGAGTTTATTTATTGTCCAAACAGCAACTTCATGGATTACAACTATAAATTCAAAATGTGACTTTTTAGCAGAGATTGGATTGTGACACTTGGATTAAGTAGGTTTCAAAGGACTTCAATCATTGGCATCTCAAAATGTTTTCAACTCTGGGGAAATCCAATCATGTGCACCTATACCTTTTCACAGGGCTGATAACACTATCACTTGGAAGAGATGGGCGTGGTCTTCAGAGACTATATAAAGCTTCTCTTGAAGATCCACACTCACTTTTCTCCAGAGTCCAGAGCTGTCAGGACTGGAGTTGGCTGCATTGTGGAGACTTCAGGAAGTCTCTGCCAGGCAGAGGCGAACACCTAAAGCTGAACTGAATCGTGCAGAGTTACTTACAGCACAGGAGTAGAACATTTCATCAACTGTACCAAGTGGTGAGTTCTAATCAAAGTCAATGAAATTCTGCTATGTTCACTTAGGAGTGAAACTTTAATGGTGATTATGGACAGAAATGTATTTTTTTTTCTATGAGTAATATCTGTATGTATGCAATGCATCAAGTATTTATTCCGTCTGAGATTTGCAAAAAAAAAGTAATGTCTTTTATCCATACGTCAAGTAATTTCCTTATAAAATGTGGGTAAAAATAGAGAATTAGTAAATATTGTTTAGAAGATTAAAAGAGTTAATCCATATAAAAGGAGTTAATCTAATGGGAAGCTGATTCTTTATCATGGAGCCACTGTGGAAGCCCATTCAGTTCTTCTATTATTTTAATGATATGGTGATTCCCAGTGTCATTAGCATAAAAGAGATCTTATTCATAAAGAATTCTTGGTCATTTTCTAGCCCACTCTACACATGGCTTCTTTATACTTTCTCCCTGTTCATCAGCTATCTCCTCATTTGATGCACATGTTTATAAATAAGTATTTATAAAACACATAGTTCATAGTTCAGTCCCTCAGTCGTGTCTGACTCTTTTGTGACCCCATGAATCGCAGCACACCAGGCCTCCCTGTCCATCACCATCTCCCGGAGTTCACTCAGACTCACGTCCATCGAGTCTGTGATGCCATCCAGCCATCTCATCCTCGGTTGTCCCCTTCTCCTCCTGCCCCCAATCCCTCCCAGCATCAGAGTCTTTTCCAATGAGTCTTCGCGTGAGGTGGCCAAATACTGGAGTTTCAGTTTTAGCATCATTCCTTCCAAAGAAATCCCAGGGTTGATCTCCTTCAGAATGGACTGGTTGGATCTCCTTGCAGTCCAAGGGACCCTCAAGAGTCTTCTCCAACACCACAGTTCAAAAGCATCAATTCTTCGGTGCTCAGCCTTCTTCACAGTCCAATTCTCACATCCATACATGACTACTGGAAAAACCATAGCCTTGACTAGACGGACCTTAGTTGGCAAAGTAATGTCTCTGCTTTTGAATATGCTATCTAGGTTGGTCATAACCTTTTTTCCAAGGAGTAAGCATCTTTTAATTTCATGGCTGCAATCACCATCTGCAGTGATTTTGGAGCCCAGAAAAATAAAGTCTGACACTGTTTCCACTGTTTCCCCATCTATTTCCCATGAAGTGATGGGGCCAGATGCCATGATCTTAGTTTTCTGAATGTTGAGCTTTAAGTCAACTTTTTTTACTCTCCTCTTTCACTTTCATCAAAAGGCTTTTTAGCTCCTCTTCTTTCTGCCAAAAGGGTGGTGTCATAGTACTCCTAAAATATTCAACATAATGAATACATTTGATAGTCTTTACACAGATGAATATGAGTTAAATGGTTAAATTAATCAGAAAACCTTCTTGAAATGGTCACATTTGCTATCATTTTAAAAACATCACTTTGCAGCCCATAAATGAAAAGTGTTGAAAATAGATCCCATCAACCAATAGAGACTCCAAAGAAATGGAATGGGCAAAGAGGGAAACATCAAAAACCAAAAAATCTGATGTTGCTTCCGTTAACCAGATATTTGGAATTTCCAGTGTAGAGTGGAAATCCTTGTGTATATTCAAACTTATTTCTGTGGTTTTAGTAAACAATGAATAGTCAAATTGATTCAGACAGTAAAGTGTCTGCCTTCAATTCAGGAGACCCGAGTTCAATCTCTGGGCTGGGATGATCTCCTGGAGAAGGAAATGGCACCCCACTCCAGTACTCTTGCCTGGGAAATCCCATGGACAGAGGAGCCTGGTAGGCTACAGTCTGTGGGGTTGCATAGAGTTGAACACAACTGAGTGACTTCACTTTCACTTTCTTTACTGAACAATTGACTCTTTTTTACAGATTACTGTTATAGTGGGAACATTCACCAGTTCAAAATATGAACTAGCAATGACATAGTTATTTTTTTCTTTTTGTCTTGAAAGGAATAGTTTTGTTAATTTAAGTTGTAAGTAAACACTGACCAGTTTACAGTTTCAGAACATCAAAGTTAAAGAAAACATTAATTATATTAAGCTTAAATTATTCATAAACAGCTTTATTTGGCTTTAGAAAAGCATATATGTCACTTCAAAGGCAGAAGGCATAGAGAACATTAACAAAGAGACAATGTGTGTTAGTGTGGGTTGTAAGTAGGGGAAAATGGAACAAGAGAGACAGATTGAGATTATATATATGCTTTTGTACCAGTCAGCTGACAAAAGTTACACTGGAGTCATCCTAATATTTATCCTCAGGTTAATAAACAAACAAAAAAAATAGTTGCAAGTGACTCTCTTATCTAATTTCATCCTTTTTATTATAGCAAGAATACAACCTGTCTGTAGTCACCATTTTCTGGTTTGTACTGTGTTTCTGCTTAGTCATTCAGTCATGTCCAACTCTTTGCAACCCCATGGAGTGTAGCCCATCAGGCTCCACTGTCCATGGACATTCCCAGGCAAGAGTACTGGGACCAGTTGCCATTCCTTTCTCCAGAGGATCTTCCCAACCCAGGCCTCCAACCCACATTTCCTATTTCTCCTAAGTTGTAGGCAGATTCTTTACCCACTGAGCCATTGGGGAAGTCCAGGTGCAATAATGGTAAAGAATCCACCTGGCAATCCAGGTCACTTAAGAGACATGGGTTCAATCCATGGTAGCAAACATCCCCTGGAGGTGGGCATAGCAACCTACTCCAGTATTCATGCCTTGAGAATCCCATGAACAGACCCTGGTGGGCTACAGTCCATACAGTCACAAAGAGTTGGATATGACTGAGTGATTAAGCACATAGGTTTGTGTTGGGGGTTAGCAAATATGGAAATTAGACAGAGTTCAAGACAGGACTGTGCCAAAGGCTTTGTTTTCCCTGATCAAGGCAGAAGAAAGACTTTCTCTCTTACCATTTCTATTTCTATCTTTAATTTTCAGAAACATGGATTCAGACACACTGGAAGCCTTCCAGAGTGAACTCACCTGCTCCATCTGCATGAACTTCTTCCTGGACCCCGTCACCATAGACTGTGGGCACAGCTTCTGCCGTCCCTGTCTGAGCCTTTGCTGGGAGGAAGACTGGATTCCAAAGAGCTGCCCTGAGTGCAGGGGAATATCAGCAAAGACCCAGTTCACAACCAATATTGTCCTCAAGAGGCTGGCTTCCCTTGCCAGACAGGCCAGAGCTGACCACGACCACAGCTCTGAGGAGCAGATCTGCGTGACACACCAGGAAGCCAAAGGCCTCTTCTGTGAAGCTGACCAGACCCTGCTCTGTGGGCCCTGCTCTGAACGTCCCGAGCACGCAGCTCACAGCCACAGTCCAATACACAGGGCTGCTGAGGAGTCCCGGGTAGGTGATGCCTCTCGAGCAGTTTGGGATCCAGAGGCTCCTAAGTCAGAGAGGAAGACGAGGATGCGATGATGGTGATGGGGGTGGAGATCGTGGAGGTGGGAGTTCTGAGTGTGGATCCTCACATCCTCACATATAATGTGTCCTTTCAGTGTTGTTGCCCAATTGTCTACACGTGTGGAAATGCAGCATCCTGGGGCGGGTGGCACCAGGGACAGAGGCTTCTGATGGGAGCTTGAGGCTTTCCTAATCAAGCCATATAAGTATGTGAGTCTCAATTTCTTAGGGACTGGATTTCATGATCTGTAACATTTGCCCAGTTCTGTAGCATGCACTTTCGTCACTATCATCTTTGTGTTAGATTCAGATTAATGTGGGAAAATATGACCACAGTATTCTAGCTCAAGGTTTCTGTGTAACCAACAAGCACCTTTGTTCAGGAATAAGGGGATGAAATTTACAGTGTCATCTTCTGTGTCTAAATCCCCTGGGTATTTTGCAGGAGAAACTTCTAAAGAGAATGGGCTCTTTATGGAAAATCAGAGAAGAAATGCAAATCATTCTGAACCAGGAAGCTAAAAAAACTAGGTCATTTAAGGTAAGAATAAAAACGCTCCTATTTATTTCTATAGATAATGATATAATTCCAGCTTTTAGGCCTATTTACATTCCCATTAAAGAATATTGATCTCTTCCATTGAAAAGGCATGGTTTCAAATGACCTATCAGTAATCAATTGGAACAGGCCAATAGATGCTAGCTAGTTCAAGGAATACTAGTACATGGGAAAACCTTGGCATGAAAAGTGTTCCTAGGCCAAATTTTGAGGATTTGAAAAAAACTCAGAAATGAAGTATAAGACAACACTGCACTGTTATCTGTAGTAGAGGAGAGGAGTATAGAAGTACCTAAAGGGAAAAGAGAGCAACTTTTAAAACTATACAAAATGGAGTTTACCCCATTAAATATATTTAGAAAAATAAGAGCAAGGAACAAGAGAAAAACACGACCCAAATTAAAGAGGAAATAATTGATAGAGTAAGAACCCTGACGAATCCTTCTAAGGGGAGAGCTTGGAACCCCTCAGATGGCTTGATTCAAACAGGGCCGGAGACTAGGAACTCAGAGAAACCATGGACAGGAAGATACTTGAGGCCAACAGTTTGTCAAGAACATTCTTGACAACATCAAGGAAATAATATTTGAAGTTTTCTTTTGAATGTGAGCATAAGCAATACTTTGAGTCCACTATCCCCACAGAACTATGTGGCCTTAAGGAAGGAGATGATTACAGCTGAATATCAGAGGATGCCTCTGTTGCTCCGGGAGGAGGAGCAACTGCATCTGGAGGCCCTGGAGCGAGAAGCCAAGGAGATTTGTGAACAACTCAAGGAGAGTGTGTTCAGAATGACTCAGTACAGAGCAAGTCTGAAAGACATGTACAGAGAGCTGACTGGGATGTGCTGCAAGCCGGACACGGAGCTGCTCCAGGTGAGAAAGGAGGGTCCGTCCTCAGAGAGAGAGACACTCTTCTAGACGAGTTGCTGTGACACTGGAATGTTCCCTGCTTAAACTTACTCTCAGCTGAGGGATGGTGCTCCTTGACGCCCTTTATTGTATTAGTCCAGTCCCCTAGTTCAACATATTCTGGTAATTTGGGGAAGATTTTTGTCCATGTCTTAGCTAAAATAGGACTATATTTTTTCAGTGTGATCAGGAGTACTATCCAGACGGATAATCTAAAATCAGCAAAATTCTGTGACCAGCGAAATGTTAACTTTCTTGGAGTAAATCTCAGTATGTGTTCCCCTAAACCTTTGTTACTCCCCGTTATCCCAAATTTTCCACAGACACTGAAGCTTCACCTGTTCTCTAGGTAAGGTTGTTACAACCAGTCATCAATTTCACTCTATAGTTAAATACGGTTCCCTGTTTTCGCTATTGCTTTGTTAAATGGTGAGCTCTATCCTTGAGAACAGCACTGGCAGAGGGTGATACTGGAATCCTAGATGTTGCTGCATCATTACGCAGACTCTTCTGACCTCCTTCCTTCCAAAATGTGCCTGAGGAAGCCCCCCATGTTTTAGCTTAGGCTGTGTTATTAGGATGCCTTCTGAGTATTCCTTAGAAGATAATTTAAAAAACAATATCTTATTGAACAAAGAATAGAGAAGAAGATGCAAAACGACAGAAGTCTCATGATTAACATGATCTTTGCTTTTCTTTGCAGGTCTTGGCAAATGTGTTGGAAATGTGAGTATACACTAAATTTTCATTTCTGGAAAAGCTGTTACCTTTTTGATGAAGTAGATGCATGGTACCATGGGAGATTGTTTTCAAGTCCTCCTCAATATTTAAATTCCAGGATGCAGGATTCTTTATACAAAATGCCTTAGTATTTGCAGTTAACTTAAAAGCATATTGCCACACAGTTTGTCATCTCTAGATGACTTATAACAACTAACACATACAATGTAAATTAAATGCATTGTAAATAGTTCCCTGGTAGGTGGCATTTTCAAGTTTTACTTTCTGGAATTTTTTTCTGAATATTTTCCATTCAGAACCAGGACTAAGGATGGGGGAATGGATAGGCTGGGAATCTGAGGTTGACATATATACACTGCTGTATTTAAAATATATTTAAAATAGTTGGTCCAAGAAGTGCCTCCCATGAAATAAATAAATGTATAAATAAACAAGCACATAAACAACTGAGAATTTATAAATCGAATCCATGTGTAAGTCCATAGGTGCAACACCATCATATACAGATGACCAATGTTGTCTTTTTGGCTGTTTCTATTTTATTTCAAAAGAATTTCAGTCCTTGGCCTCAGAAGTTTCCTTTTCATTTGGCTGAAATACAATATACCTGAAAACATTCTGACATTCTGGGCTTTATTTTACCCACTCACCCCATCCTTTCCAACCTCATCACGTTAAACTTAGTGAAGGGATTTTGTAACATATCACAGAGGAAGCACCTATGCTAATGAGTTGGAAAGTGGAAAAGCCCTGAAAGAGGCAAATTCCCTAAGAATGAGAAAAGAACTGTCCTTTTGGTTTGAGGAGTAGCAGTGACTCAGCTTGTTCCATCATTGCAAGGTCCCTTGTAGGCAGAAACTCAGAGGGTGTGACTTTCTGCTCCCCACTGAAAAGGTAGACTTTTTGGACCAAAATAACCAGGTTGGAATTGGAGTCCCTTGCTGGCCTGACAAGAGCAAACAGGCTGGCTCTCTTCCTTGTAGACACTGAATGTATCCTTGATGACTACTTACTGACTGAAGTCTCAAAGGCTTAGCCCAAATTTTCTGTCTGTAAAATGCCCAGTATCTTTGCATTAGCTGATATGGAATAGAGGAAGGGAATGAGGTTCAGTGAGTTGAAAACTGGAATAATATCTGATAGGGAAGTTGGAATTTGATATAATTTATATTTAGGGAAAAAAATCTGGTAATGTTTTTATATTCCAAAGTGTGTAGAATATATTGTATATGCAATTAACCAAAAACAGAATTCTAACAAAATTTCCTGGGTTAAAAACTGCTTTTTTTTTTTTTCAAATGGTCATGTGATTAGCCTTTGGCCTTGACTTGTATCTATGTCATTTGTTACAGGACTGACTTGGCAGTGACTCAGAAGCCTCAGCCAGTGAACCCAGAGCTCACTTGCTGGCCTGTCACTAGAATCCTAGACACACTGAACAACTTCAGAGGTGAGGGTCAGCCCTATCATGATCAGGACTACACTTCATTAGAGCTTCCTGGGAAGGAGCCTCCTTTTAATGTTATTTTATTATCTGAAATGATGATACTATATGACTTTCCCAAGTTGTTGCTTCTTTTCTGCCTGTATATTTGGATTGCAAAGATCAAGACTGCACTTTGCAACCTATAGTTTAATGAAAATGCAAAGTCATTTACATATATTTAGCTACATCTGACATAGACCAAAAGAGAGCAATCACGTTGCTCATATGGTTATAAAGAAATAGAATATTCAGTTTTCAGAGTGATCATCAAGAGACTGAGATTAAATCAAGACTTCATGCAGTTCATGATATATCTGTCTTCTTTTTTGGTATGATTTAAGGTGTTTCTATATGCCATATATAGTAGTAACTCTTCCTCTTTGTAGAAGAGCAATCTGAACTCACTTTGCTGTCTTTGTTTTGGGTTTCCTTGGAGGAGGAAAAATGAAAAAAAATCTCAGTGGGTAGGGAACCTCTGCCTTCTGCCTCTCAGAGACATGGAAATCCCACTTGCTAACCTGATTTCTGCTCTTTCTGCAGTGGATAATATTCTGAGTCAGACAATGACCATTCACCACATGAGCCTTTCTGAGGATGGTGATGATGCAAGTTTGATGTTCAGAGATGAGCACCACAGAGCATCCAGACAGCCTCAGATTGTGGAGAGTGTCATGTCCTGGGGAGCTTGGGCCTTCACCTCCGGGAGGCATTACTGGGAGCTGGATGTGACGCACTCCTCCAGCTGGATTCTGGGCATCTGTAAAGATATCTTGATAACTGATACTAATATCAGTATTTATTCTGAAGAAGCATGTGTTCTGTTTTCCAAGAAGGTGAACAATCATTATAGTCTCTTCACCAATGCCGCACCCTACATTCAGTATGTGAAAAGGCCTCTGGGTAGGATTGGGATGTTTCTGGATTATGACAATGGAATTGTGAGCTTCTATGATGTTTGCAGAGGATCCCTCATATACAGTTTCCTTCCTTCCCCCTTTTCCTTCCCTCTGAAGCCTTTCCTTTGTCTTAGGTCTCCATGATTTGTCAAATTCTGTGACTATTATTTTTACTTCTCCTCTGAGGTAATTATTCTACAAAACCTCATGTGAGGCCACAAGATAATAATCCCTAACTATATCTGAGCACACTATAATTTAATGAAGCATAGTGACTGTATGTTTGTATAATATGGCATGACCATGTTGAATGTATAAGTTTGTTAATTAAATTTTCTTCTAATAAAAATTTATTATGGAGTATTTCATAAAATATAATCAATTGCTTTTCTCTTTTAAATAATAGTTCTATTAACATAAATGTTACATACCATAACGATTACTCCATTTAAAGTACATAATTCAGGGTTTCTTTATTAATATACAAAAATTTGTGAAACAAGAACTTTCTAATTTCAGAACATATCCATCACTCCAAAAAGAAATCAATGCACATATTTACTCCCCATATCCCTTCCCCAGTCTTGTCAGCCCCTTAATCCAGTTTTATTTTTCATGAATTTTTCTATTATATAGCTTCAATTAAATGGATTCACACAATTTATGACTTTTTATATCTGGTTACTTTCACTTAATGCTTTCAAGGTTCATCTATATTGTAAGCAATGTGCTTTACTTGCATAAATGAACCAGACTGGGGTGCAGGAATGAAGTGGTATACTTATTTATATCAGGTTAGTAAACAAAAGGAATGGTGCTTAGTGTATAGTTCAAATCATGGTGGAACTTGTGATATCCACTTATTGGGGGCTTCTTGGGCTTTCCAAGGAATTATATAAATCTTTTGACCTAGCAACATCACCTCTAGCATTCTTTCCAATAGAAATTATTACAAACAAGGATACATGGACCAAATAATGTATTACATAGCATTTTCAATAACTAAATTGGTAAATAGAAAATCAATCAGAATTTCTGAAATATGGGATATCTCTGAACAAAATATGCTACATATTAAACTATCTAAGTGACAATAGTTTGCACTTAGTCTCTGATCTCTTGTATATTTTTTAACTAGTTAATATTCTAAAACAGCTGACTCCATATGACAGCAAAAAATACTGAAAAACAATTCACCATACTGAATGTTATAAGGTTAAAAACAGAAATCCACTGAAATCAGTCAAGTTCACAAACAGTAATCTTAGTGGACAAAATTTTAATTCCTTTTTCTTGCATTCAGAATTGTGTATGATCAGATATGATCAATTTATTGAGTTCCAGACTATCTACCTAGTACACTTACTCAGTGCTGTCTTCATAATAAACTTATAATAGAACAAGGAGGTTTTTTTTTTTTAATATGCAGTTATACTTATTAAATCAGACATTAAAGAGATTTGCAAAACATGCAACAGTTCAACTCTGTCACTAATTATGTTTTGGAAAACATAATTATTTCCCATAAATTATGTTTATATGTTAACATATGGATTTATTACTATTTTTCTTTTTTTATTATATGTATATATTTATTTTATTTTATTTTAATTAATTAATTTATTTATTTTTTATTTTACTTTACAATTCTGTATTGGTTTTGCCATACATTGACATGAATCCACCACATATGTACATGCGTTCCCAAACATGTACCCCCCTCCCACCCCCCTCCCCACAACATCTCTCTGGGTCATCCCCGCTTACCAGCCCCAATCATGCCATATCCTGCATCGGACATAGACTGGCAATTTGATTCTTACATGACATTATACATGTTTCAATGCCATTCTCCCAAATCATCTCACCCTCTCCCTCTCCCTCTGAGTCCAAAAGTCCACTATACACATCTGTGTCTTTTTTGCTGTCCTGCATACAGGGTCATCATTGCCATCTTTCTAAATTCCATATATATGTGTTAGTATACTGTATTGGTGTTTTTCTTTCTGGCTTACTTCACTCTGTATAATCGGCTCCAGTTTCATCCATCTCATCAGAACTGATTCAAATGTATTCTTTATAACGGCTGAGTAATACTCCATTGTGTATATGTACCACTGCTTTCTTATCCATTCATCTGCTGATGGACATCTAGGTTGTTTCCATGTCCTGGCTATTATAAACAGTGCTGCGATGAACATTGGGGTACATGTGTCTCTTTCAATTCTGGTTTCCTCCGTGTGTATGCCCAGCAGTGGGATTGCTGGGTCATAAGGCAGTTCTATTTGCAATTTTTAAAGGAATCTCCACACTGTTCTCCATAGTGGTTGTACTAGTTTGCATTCCCACCAACAGTGTAGGAGGGTTCCCTTCTCTCCACACCCTCTCCAGCATTTATTGCTTGCAGATTTTTGGATCGCAGACATTCTGACTGGTGTGAAGTGGTACCTCATTGTGGTTTTGATTTGCATTTCTCTAATAATGAGTGATGTTGAGTATTTTTTTCTGTGTTTGTTAGTCATCCATATGTCTTCTTTGGAGAAATGTCTATTTAGTTCTTGGGCCCATTTTTTGATTGGGTCATTTATTTTTCTGGAATTGAGCTGCAGGAGTTGCTTGTATATTTTTGAGATTAGTTGTTTGTCAGTTGCTTCATTTGCTATTGTTTTCTCCCATTCGGAAGGCTGTCTTTTCACCTTGCTTATAGTTTCCTTTGTTGTGCAGAAGCTTTTAATTTTAATTAGATCCCATTTGTTTATTTTTGCTTTTATTTCCAGTATTCTGGGAGGTGGATCATAGAGGATCCTGCTGTGATTTGTGTCTGAGAGTGTTTTTCCTATGTTCTCCTCTAGAAGTTTCATGGTTTCTGGTCTTACATTTAGATCTTTAATCCATTTTGAGTTTATTTTTTGTATAGTGTTAGAAAGTGATCTAGTTTCATTCTTTTACAAGTGGTTGACCAGTTTTCCCAGCACCACTTGTTAAATAGATTGTCTTTTCTCCATTGTATATTCTTGCCTCCTTTGTAGAAGATAAGGTGTCCATAGGTATGTGGATTTATCTCTGGGCTTTCTATTTTGTTCCATTGGTCTATATTTCTGTCTTTGTGCCAGTACCATACTATCTTGATGACTGTGGCTTTTAAGTAGAACCTGAAGTCAGGCAGGGTGATTCCTCCAGTTCCATTCTTCTTTCTCAAGATTTCTTTGGCTATTCGAGGTTTTTTGTATTTCCATACAAATCTTGAAATTATTTGTTCTAGCTCTGGGAAAAATACCGCTGGTAGCTTGATAGGGATTGCATTGAATCTGTAGATTGCTTTGTGTAGTATACTCATTTTCATTATATTGATTCTCTGATCCATGAACATGGTATATTTCTCCATCCGTTAGTGTCCTCTTTGATTTCTTTCATCAGTGTTTTATAATTTTCTATATATAGGTCTTTAGTATCTTTAGGTAGATATATTCCTAAGTATTTTATTCTTTTTGTTGCAATGGTGAATGGAATTGTTTCCTTAATTTCTTTTTCTACTTTCTCATTATTAGTGTATAGGAATGCAAGGGATTTCTGTGTGTTGATTTTATATCCTGCAACTTTACTATATTCATTAATTAGCTCTAGAAATTTTCTGGTGGAGTCTTTAGGGTTTTCTATGTAGAGGATCATGTCATCTGCAAACAGTGAGAGTTTTCTTCTTCTTTTCCAATTTGGATTCCTTTTATTTCTTTTTCTGCTCTGATTGCTGTGGCCAAAACTTCCAGAACTATGTTGAATAGTAGTGGTGAAAGTGGGTACCCTTGTCTGTTCCTGACTTTAGGGGAAATGCTTTCAATTTTTCACCACTGGGGATAATGTTTGCTGTGGGATTGTCATATATAGCTTTTATTATGTTGAGGTATGTTCCTTCTATTCCTGCTTTCTGGAGAATTTTAATCATAAATGGATGTTGAATTTTGTCAAAGGCCTTCTCTGCATCTATTGAGATAATCATACGGCTTTTATTTTTCAATTTGTTAATCTGGTTAATTACATTAATTGATTTGCAGATATTGAAGAATCCTTGCATCCCTGGGATAAAGCCCACTTGGTCATGGTGTATGATCTTTTTAATGTGTTGTTGGATTCTGATTGCTAGAATTTTGTTAAGGATTTTTGCATCTATGTTCATCAGTGATATTGGCCTGTAGTTTTCCTTTTTTGTGACATCTTTGTCAGGTTTTGGAATTAGGGTGATGGTGGCCTCATAGAATGAATTTGGAAGTTGACCTTCCTCTGCAATTTTCTGGAAGAGTTTGAGTAGGATAGGTGTTAGCTCTTCTCTAAATTTTTGGTAGAATTCAGCTGTGAAGCCATCTGGACCTGGGCTTTTGTTTGCTGGAAGATTTCTGATTACAGTTTCAATTTCTGTGTTTATAATGGGTCTGTTAAGATTTTCTATTTCTTCCTGGTTCAGTTTTGGAAACTTGTACTTTTCTAAGACTTTGTCCATGTCTTCCACGTTGTCCTTTTATTGGCATATAATTGTTGATAGTAGTCTCTTATGATCCTTTGTATTTCTGTGTTGTCTGTTGTGATCTCTCCATTTTCATTTCTAATTTTATTGATTTGATTTTTCTCCCTTTGTTTCTTGATGAGTCTGGCTAATGGTTTGTCAATTTTATTTATCCTTTCAAAGAAGCAGCTTTTGGCTTTGTTGATTTTTGCTATGGTCTCTTTTGTTTCTTTTGCATTTATTTCTGTCCTAATTTTTAAGAGTTCTTTCCTTCTACTAACTCTGGGGTTCTCCATTTCTTCCTTTTCTAGTTGCTTTAGGTGTAGAGTTAGGTTATTTATTTGACTTTTTTGGTTGTTTCTTGAGGTATGTATGCCTGTATTGCTATGAACTTTCCTCTTAGCACTGCTTTTATAGTGTCCCAGAGGTTTTGCATTGTTGTGTTTTCATTTTCATTCGTTTCTATGCAAATTTTGATTTCTTTTTTTTATTTCTTCTGTGATTTGTTGGTTATTCAGAAGCATGTTGTTCAGCCTCCATATTTTGGAATTTTTAATATTTTTTCTCCTGCAATTTAGATCTAATCTTAATACATTATGGTTAGAAAAGATGCTTGGAATGATTTCAATTTTTTTTGAATTTATCAAGATTAGATTTATGGCCCAGGATGTGATCTATCCTGGAGAATGTTCTGTGAGCACTTGAGAAAAAGGTGAAATTCATTGTTTTGGGGGTGAGATGTCCTATAGATATCAATTAGGTCTAACTGGTCTATTGTATCATTTAAAGTTTGTGTTTCCTTGTTAATTTTCTGTTTAGTTGATCTGTCCATAGATATGAGTGGGTTATTAAAGTCTCCCACTATTATTGTGTTACTGTTAAGTTCTCCTTTCATACTTGTTAGCATTTGTCTTACATATTGCAGTGCTCTTATGTTGGGTGCATATATATTTATAATTGTTATATCTTCTTCCTGGATTGATCCTTTGATCATTATGTAGTGGCTCTCTTTGTCTCTTTTCACAACCTTTGTTTTAAAGTCTATTTTATCGGATATGAGTATTGCTACTCCTGCTTTCTTTTGGTCTCTATTTGCATGGAATATCTTTTTTCAGCCC
>NW_024080523.1:0-28770 GCF_014754425.2 Oryx dammah
CGCGCGGCGGGAGAGGGGCCCGCCTTCCACCAGCACAGCACGCGCGGGGGAGAGGGGCCCGCCTTCCACCAGCACAGCACTCGCGGTGAGGGAGAGGGGTCCGCCTTCCACCAGCGGCACCGCACACACAGCCCCGGAGAGCGGCCCGCCTCGCCCCATGGCCCCAGCCTGGGCCGGCTCCAGGGCAGCAGGTGGGGAGGGCTCTCAGGCGCAGGAAGGAGAGCGTCTGGTCAGAGTCCAGAGGGCAGCGTTGGGGCTG
Organism: Oryx dammah; assembly: GCF_014754425.2. Lineage (NCBI taxonomy): Eukaryota > Metazoa > Chordata > Mammalia > Artiodactyla > Bovidae > Oryx > Oryx dammah. Next base: position 260 of record NW_024080523.1, read on the forward strand.
CGGGGACTATTTCTGCTTGGGTGCCTGGACGCTAGCTTTTCCACATAGAGCATTAGTGGAATGAGAAGCTTCCACCTGAAGAGCCGGGGGCCTCCGCTCGGCCGGGGGGGGCCCTACCTGGCGTGCCCCATGTGCGAGGCATCGTAGACGGTGGGCCCGCAGCAGTACCATGTCACCCTCCTTCCGTCTTGCGGCACAAACACGTCCTTGGATGGAAACGAGGAAATGACCGTCACGAGGGGCCCAGGACCACTGCCGGTGGCCACGAGTGGCTGGCGCACGGTCACAGGACCGCGTAGCTTGAAGCAAGCCACGGTCCGGGCTGGGGCGCCGCACTGGACCCGCGACGGTGAGCTCCACGACCCAGGGAACCGGGGAGCAGGCCCCCTCCTCCCTGGGACTCCACTCAGGGACACAGGCTGGAGACGGGCGCCCCCATTCTGCTGCTTTAACGAAAGCAGCCTCTGTTCCTCAGGCACCTGCTGTGAGCCAGGCCAGAGCTGAGCGCGCTGACTGTCCAGCACTCGCTCCCAGAACAACGTGAGCTTTCCTTTCCCCGCTGCCGGGGGCCCACACTCCTGGAGGAGCCGGCCTAGGGCGTGAGGCCTCCAGCAGGCCGCCCAAGGTCTCAGGTCAGTTCAGGGCCCGCTGTTCCCAGCCAGCCCACGAGGGGGACCCTGCCGCCCGTCTGCTCAGGGTGCTGGTCCACAGAAACGCGTCAGCCGTGGGCAGGACCCCTGGAGCCTCTGGTCCCGCTGAGCGAGCCCTGGCCAGTCCAGGGCCCACCTGCATTCGCCCTCACACCTGCCGGACTCCCGACAGCAACGGGCCCCACTCGGCTGGCACCGAGACAGCAGGTGCCGCCACGTGTCCCCGGAGGGCATGCAGACTCCTGGCCCTGCGCACACCCAGAGCCAGGAAGCCGAAGGCAGCCCCGCGAGGTGCGCCACACGGATGTGCACGCGGGCTCCCGAACACAGTCCTGTGGAGGACGCTCGCCCGCCAGCCGAGGGGTCCTCCAGAGCCACCCCCCCCCCCCGCGGCCCCCAACCATCCTCCGTGTCAGGCTGTTGTACAGGCGGAGCTGGCACGGCTCGGATCCGGCTGGAGGAGACCACGCGGGCTGTGCACGTGGCCCTCTGCCTGCTGGAGGGAGAGCACAGATGGGTCAGTGCGGGACGAAGAGATACCACGGGGCTCTGACGGTGTGGCCTGATCCAGCGCCTCTGGCCCCAACCCCCGCTCCGCTTGCTCACATCTGAGCAGCAGCGCATCCCACAACCCCTTCCCCTCGGGCCAGAGACGGCCCGCCACACCCGCCTCCCCCTGCTGGCTCCAAGCACTGTGCACCTGCACAGCCGGAGGTGCACAGGCAGGCCACAGGGCTGGACTGATGCCCGGCCGCTCCCGGGAGGACGCCTCTCTGGAGGCTTCGGGGGATGGGGACCACCTCCAGGCCCAGGAAGAGGCTAGAAACAGTGGCTAGCCCATGGCCGCGGATGGTCAGTAGCATGGCCTGCGGCCCAGGCTCATCTCCACCAACGGGCGGCCGGCTCCACACGCCCGGAACACGTGGGCTCCCGGGCACGGCTCTGATGCAGAGCCCAGGGCTCCACCCTGGTCCCAGAGCCTTTGGGAACAGCCTGCGGGTACGTCACGGCGGTGAAGGGGCTCACGGAGCCCAGCCTCCTCCGGTTACAGTCACCAGGGAAGCCCCGCCCTCCTCCCTGACCCCCATCATCTCCTTCTGGCCATTCCCCTGCCCTGTGGCTGTGAGCCCGAGCCTCCCACTGCACGAAGGGTCGTCCTGTTGGACTGCAATGAGGGCCTGGGATTTGGGTGGGGTTGGGGGTAGCTGTGTCCCAAGGCTCCGGGAGAGACACCAAGTCTTTACACCCTCCACCCCAACTTGGGGCACCGGTGACTCTGCCGCCACCCCAGGGCACTGCTGCACGCCTAACCTGGCCGAGCTCAGTTGCCTGCGTGCCCTCTGCACCCCTTCCGGCACAGGCTCCTGGTCTCAATGCTGGCCCCACCCTGCTGCTGCGTCTGCGAGGCGACTGTCCTGCCACCAGAGGACGGGTCGCTGCTCCCCGAGGGTCACGGAGAACGCAGCCCTGGGCCCGGCTTCGGGCCACCCAGAGGATGCACTGACCAGTGAAGGTGGGAGACAGCTGTGTGTGTGTGTGTGCACACCAGCGGGTGCGGGGGGGACAGACAGAGCCACCCAGCAGCCCTGGACTCCAGGCCCAAGTCACGGACACATGGAAGGGCTCCTGTGCTCAGCGGCCGTCCAGGCTTCACCAGAAACACAGCCTGCGACTCAGCGATGCCCCGCTGGGACGCCGCCTGCCGCGTCCCCGACCAAGACGCTGCAGGTCCCTGCACAAGAGACGCTGCTGCCACAGGGGGTGACGGGGAGCTGGCTGGAAGTGCCCACACACGCGCCAGGAGCCGGGGTGAAGGCGGGGCTCGCAGGACTCAAGGCTCGTGCAAGGGGGCGGCAGCGACAGGACCCAGCAGCAGGCACAGGCAGGGGCCTGGCCAGAGGGATGCCCTTCAGGACACGGAGTCACACCTGGACTTCCACAACCCCCCCGAGAGCAGCTACTGCCAGAGAGCTGCTACTGCCAGAGAGCTGGTAAGCAGTCACAGAAACGGGCACTCAAATCCCTGCCAAAGGGAGAGTCAGGAGGTGTCCTTGGGGCCCCAGCTTAATGAGAAGGGAGGGTTGCCACAGGCCCGGGGTTACCCACTGCCCTGCGCCTGGCACCGATGGTCTCTGCTGGGCGCAGCCCCCTAGCCGTGCCCAGCCTTCCTCCGGCTGGTTGGGAACAGCACCCCTGCCCAGGCACATGCAGAAACGCAGCCCTGATCCACGAGCATACCACCAGCACAGCACGTCCGGCTCACCGAGGCCTGGAGAGTGAGGCTCCGGGCAGGGAGGGTGTCGGGGGTGGGGGGACAAAGGGGACGTGCCAGCCCGCATCTGCGTGCCCCGGGCGCCACACACACCGCAGCCTCGCAAGAGGGGCGGCTCAGAGGGTCACATCCTGGGGACCTGTGGGGCCGTGAGCTGCCCTCTGTGGGGAAGAGCAGTCCCTGAGCTCCTCCTGGGAGGGGGATGGGGCAGTGGGGGGCGGCAGAGCACGCCCCGGCGGGGGGAGGTCGCCCAGGACAGGCTGGGGGACGTCAGACGCACCAGCGAGGCAGACGCTCGGCCACTGGCAACCAGGCACTCAGCAGAGGACACCGACCCTGACGGTTCTGAGCCCCAGTCCACCAGGCATCCCGCCACTCGGGGAGCCCGCGGGCACCCTGGAGGCATCCGTGTCGGGGCACCAGGAAGGCTTCCCTGCCCTGGGGAACCCACACCCGCCCTTCCCAACGGGCGCCTGTGTTCCGCTCCCCACAAGCTCCAGGCTGGAAGTTGCAGCTCCAGACAGATGGCCACGCCAAGGCTGCGCCCTGCCCACCCGGAGCCCACGCCCTGGGGAGAAGCACCACCTCCACTGGGGAAGGGGCGTCTGCGGCAGGATCACCCCAGAAACCAAAGCCCACCCCACCTCCACCCCGTTACAGAGGGGACCAGCAGAGGGCAGGTCCCCAACGTCCCACGTGAAAGTGAAAGTCGCTCACTCGACTCTGTGACCCCACGGACCATTCAGTCCATGGGACTCTCCAGGCCAGAATACTGGAGTGGGTAGCCGTTCCCTTCTCCAGGGGATCGTCCCAGCTGAAGGATCTAGAAAAGACCCCGCAGTCTGCCCGGCCCAGCAGGGACCACCTAGACCACACCTGGACCCCCTCCACCCCCCGCTCTAGGGGGTGCACACCCCAAGCCAGGCTGGGGGGACAGCTGCTCAAGGGCACCAGCCACTACGGATTCATCTACAGATTCATGGGAGGGGAGACCACCCAGAAGCCAGACGCCCCCTGCACACCACAACCAGGGCCGGAGTGGGGAGCAAGAGCTCTGAGCCCCCCTCCTCTCAAAGCCCAGAAACGCCTTCGCTCTGGGTGCCCAGGGTTCACACCACTAACACGGCTTCAGGATCCGATGGTGGATGTGCACACCTGTGACCTCGGGGAAAACTTAAGGAGAAGCAAGTCAAGTCCAAGCGGGGTCAGGAAGCTGACGGCCAAGGCGGGCCCTAACCCGGCCAGCGGCTCCACCACAGCAGTGTGGAGTCGTGATCCTCGGGGGCTGACGCCTCGGGTTCCGTCCTAACCTCCCCTTGGGACGCGCCAGCTGCTGCCCCACGGCCAGCAAGGAGGTTCTCACGGCCAGAAGCTGCTCTGCTACTCACTTGCTTGGAGCCCACAGGGCGGGCCTGCGGCGGGGGGGCTGCCCAGGATGGCGGCCACGTGCCGGAACCAGCGGGCCACGTGGAAGAGCTGCGGGTCGGCCGGAGGGCCCGAGAGCTGCCTGAAGGCGTCCACGTCCGCCTGGGACAGGGCAAAGCCCCGCACGTAGCTGCGCGTGCTGAGATGAGCATCCAGTGCCCGCACCCGGGCCGCCTCATCACTAATGCCCAGGATGGCCCTGTAGTCGGGAGCTGCAGAGACAGAGGACGCACGTCAGTGGGCCCGGGGGCCTGGGCGAGCCCAAGATTGGGGCTGGGGATCCGCCTTCCAGGCAGGAGACGCCCGGGACGGGCGGGAGCCGGGGGCAAGGGGACAGGTGTGGAGCGACTGCCTGTGGGCTCCAGGCAGGATGAGGACGTTTCAGAACCAAATGCGGCTGCGGGAGGCTGTGAGAGTTACAGACGCGTGAGCTGCACACTGAGCTGGCTAACTGCACAGCTGGTGATGTTCACCTCAATTACACACGCGCGCACGCACACACGCACACACACAAATACCCTGCTAGGCATTGGGTGCCGGAGGACCAGTGCTGACCGTTACACACACACACACACACACACACACACACACACACACACACAGGCTGCTAATTTTCACCTCAATTACACACACACACAGAGTTTCACCTCAATTACACACACACATCCCTGCTAGGCACTGGGTGATGATTTTCACAATTACACACCCACGCACAGTTTCACCTCAATTACACACACACACACACACATCCCTGCTAGGCACTGGGTGCCAGACGGCCGGTGCTGACCGGTCCCCTCACCCCAGGTGGGCTCTGGGCAGCGGTGAGAACCGCAGAGCTCTCCAAATCCGGCACTGGCCAGGCTTCCAGCGGCCAAGGCCCAGCTCCGAGGAGGCCTGCAGCCTGTCCCGAAACGCCTGCTCGAGGCGGCTCCACCTGCCCGGAGAGGAGCCGACCGGCCAGCGCCTGGCACAGGCCGGCCCCTGGCAGGGGCCCGAGGCCGCTGCTCTGCCTTGGAGCCACGAGGACCGGTGTGGGAGAACAGAACCCCAGCCTGACCGAGGACCAGCCGGCAGCCTCTGCCAGTGGATGACCCTGGGCCCTGACCACCCTGAGATCCTGCCCCGACCCCACCAAACCACTCGCCACACCCCCTGCCCCCCGGTCACTGCGTGACCCTGTGACACGGCTCCAGCCACTGGCTGGTGCCCTTGCCTCCTGCGGGGGGCGGGGCAGGCGGAGGCCCCGTGGCCGTGGGGAGGGGGCTGGTCTCGCTTCCTTCCACAGATGCGTGGAGCCAGAAGGCGGCGCTGACCGCGCCAGCAGGAGCCCGGGCCTCACCCCGGGGCCTGGCCCCTCCTGCTGTCTCATCTCCCCGAAGCGCTAGTTCCTGACACACAGACGCCCCCGCCCGCTTCCCTACACTGACTGCGTGCTCCTCTCTCGCGCTGGATGGGACTGACTCAGTTCAGAAAGCTACGTCGAGGGCCTGCCGGCGGGTGGACAGAGCTGGGGAGAGGCCAGTGCGTGTCCCGGAGGGGCTACATCGCCCTTGAGCACCTGGCTGCCCCACGTCGCCCCCCAAGCCCACCCTCCCTGTCTCTGCTGCAGCCGCCTGGGCCGGAGCGCGGAGAAGCCTTGTCCCCCGCGCCCCCCACCTCGTGCCCCCGGAACCGCACTGGATAGACAGACTGCCCCCACTCCGGATGAACGCCAGGGGAGAGGCACCCCCTAGGACCCGCCGACCTGGACAGTGGCTGCCCTGGGCTGGGGTGCTCCCGGGCGATTAGGCTCCCTCTTTTCTCTCACTGCCAGCGTTTTCTGCAATAAGCGCAGGTCCTTTCCACAATAAGAAAAACACGTCAAACATTTCACCAACCGGATGGCTTTAAAGCGCTAACGAAACAGGTCAGGGGACAAGGGCTTGGCGGGTTTGCACCCCTCCCCGGCTGGGCGGACCCCCTCCCAGGTAAACAGGTGCACACGCACGCACGCACACACAAACACACACGCACGCCTCGTAAAGCTGCGGTGTTGGCAAGATTACACTTGTAAACTGTTTGAAATACTGCCGGGCGCACAGCCAGCGCCCATCAGCTACTATTATTATCATCATTATTATTTTACTCGCTCCTGTGTTATTGCTGCTGTAATGGCCCTGGAGGAGTTTACCCAGGGATCACACACGCGTTTATTACTAAGAGTCCCGTCTGGAGCAGGGAGCCCACGGGGCAGAGGGCCAGTCATCGGGTCAGTGAGGTAGCTGTGTTCCAGCCTAACTTGAGGAAACAAATTTAAAAATAGGTCAGCTTTCAAGTGGCTGTGGGTTTGGGCCAGACTGCAGTCTGGCGGTGGGCCTGTGATGCCAAAGGCAATGAGTGGACTCAGAAGCGGGCGCCCATCCCTTCCCCGACCCCCCTCCCCTGGCAGCCCCGCGCACACATAGCGACTCCCAGCACCGCGTCTGCTTGTCCACTACGGGGCCATCCAGACACACAGCTTCTGACTGTGGGAAGGCCCTGAACGTCTGACTGTGGGAAGGCCCTGAACGTCTGACTGTGGGAAGGCCCTGAAAGTGCACCGTGGTCATCACGGTTTAGAAAACGCTTAACTTACACAAATCCGAGAGCCAGGTGAGGAACCCAGGTCACACCGGCCGTGGCCTCCCAGCTCCTTCCTTCCCCGCAGCGAGTACGGCTGCCCACGCCTGCCCACACCCACCCCCAGCCCCAGCCCCCGCCACCTCCTGCTCTGTTCCAGCCAGGCTCTCGCTCAGGGAAGGCCCAGCGCCAAGGCAGCACTGCCAGCTAGAAGAAGCACCCGATCCAGGCCTCCCGAGACCTTCAGAATCAGAGCCTGGGGGTAAGGCGGCTCCCCTGGGTCCCGCCCTGCCAACCTCAGGGGCTAAGAGCCCTCAGGCAGCTTACTGTTGCTCAGACCCCTCCCTGGCAGGCCTGCCTTCCTCCTAAGTGCCCAGGCCAGGTCTGTTTCTGTTCCAAGACCAGCCTGGGCACAGTGGGGGTCTGCACCCATCCCTCGCTGGCTGCGAGGCCCCGGAAGCACGCGGCCCTGAGGGTCAGGCACTTCCTGCAAAGGCCCTTTCAGCTCCCAAACCCGCTTCTGCTACCGCCTGTCACTGGGGGACCCCTTCAGGCCCATTTCTCTTTCCTGGGGGGTTCCCAGTCTGACAAGCCTTCTGGAACAAAAGCATCCCCCCCATAGGAATCTGGGGGACTAGAGAGACGCATGCACCCCTGCTCTCCTGCACTAGCGGCAACGCCACCCACTCCTGAGAGTGAGGGTCCCTACCTCCCTGAGCACAGCCTCGGATGTCCAGATGTCACTTGTCCACACGGTGCCCCCAGGCATCATGTCTTGCCTCCAACCTGGGTTTCAGGGAACGGCATGGCCACCTTCCCCGCGGCAAACCCGGCACCCGACCCGGTCCGCCCCAACCCATCCACTTCTCATGCCCACTGATGCAACTGCCCAGGCCACGGGTCACCAGCATCTTGGGCACTTCCTGGTCTCCCTGCTTCAGTCTACACGGGGGAGGGGACAGATGCCTTGCCAGGGCTCAAAGGCAAGACCCACAATTCCCAAATGGCTCCAGGCCCTTGCAGACCATGGCCTGTAGCCATCTCCAGCCCTCCCCCACCCTCTGGCCTCAGGAACTTGCTCGAAAGCAATGCAGCGGTCCTCAGGACTCAACGCCAGGGGAGAGTGCTCTCTGTGGTGCCCTCTGCCAGGCCCCTCGGCCCCTTTTTCCCGTAGGATCAGCTCCCAGCCCCTCTCAGCAGGGAGAGGTTGGGAGCTGAGGCCCTTTCAGCTCCCAAACCCACCTCTGCTGCCACCTGTCTTCCCTGCAGCCAGGCCCTCCCCCAGACCCAGGCGCTCCATCTCTGGGCTGCAGGGCTGGGCTTGGTCAGAAGACGGATGGATGCCCACCGCCGCGTCTAGACCTGGACCAGCAGGGTCTCCACAGTGATCTACCATGCTCCACCCTGCTGTGGGCGGCCGGCAGGGGAGGACTCGCTGAGGTTCTGCAGATTCTGCAGCCTCAGAGGAAGGGGCCCTGGCCCTGAACCACCTCCACGGACTCAGGCCAGCCAGCAGCACACGCACGGGGAAGTGACCGAGAAAGGAATGGTCCATGCCGGGGCAGCGCTGGGCTTCTGAGCTCCGGCCACCCCTTCCCACTGGACGTTAAGCCGAGGAAGGCCCGACGCCCGGCCTTGCCCCCGGCCTTGCCCCTGGCCGCACCCCCATGCCCAGCAGCGTCCGGCAGAGCCGGTGCCCGAAGCACACCCCCGAGTGAACCAGCAGGCCTACGGAAGTGCCCTGCTGTGAGGCGTGTCTCCTGAACAGATAAAGTGGCACATCCATGTCAGCACACTGTTGTGAACTCCTGGACACGTTCCCCCGGAAACAGCAGGTGTGAGCCTTCACGGGGCACTCGTTAGTCCTGGGGAGCATCACGAGCTGGTGCCCGGACACACGTGTCTGCATGGCACACGTGTCTGCATGGCACCGCTGCCTGGGGAGGGGTGGGACGGGGTGGGAGTGTGGAGTCCGGGCGCTTTCATCGCCACCCAAGGACACTATCTCCCCCGACTCTTAGACTGGGAATACCAGGAGACATGAGTGCACGGATGAGCAAATATCTGTAGTCTACACACACGTGCATTTCATTTCTCTCTGAGAAACACAGATAATACAGCCTGCTCCCCTTGTCTGCCCTGACCCACTCTGGAACCGGGGCATTTGGTGCTGATCTGAACAGACTCCCCAAAGCAGAGTAGTCAAGGTCGCTGCTACTGTCATACAGGCCCTGGCAAGCTGTGTGACCTCAGACAAATCACTCACTGCTCTGAAACTCAGGACTCCTGTCTGCACGGCAAGGGTAGTATTAACCACAAAGGCATGCTCTGAGGATGACAGGCCCCCACAGATGCGTTCAGCACAGACTCATGCTGAGAAGAATGCGTATTATATTGGGATGGTTAGAGAGCATCACTGACTCAATGGGCATGAATCTGAGCAGACTCCAGATCGCGGAGGACAGGTGTCCATGGGGGTGGCAAAGAGTTGGACACGACTGAGCGACTGAACAACAACTTTGAATTCTACAGTATAAAAAACTAAACTGCAAGTCTGACCCAATTCCCGGCCACCGAAGAGGCCTGACCTGCAGGGCAAGGCCTCTGAGATGTGCTCAGTCCACCCTGGGGGTCACGAGGGATGAGACTCAACTTTCTAAAACACACAGGAACGGGCCTTGTGTTCAAGCTACAAAGGAGAAGCTTTAACCCCAGTGGCATCGCAGGGGACCACCAACTTAAGAAAGACGATACAAAATGGGAAGATTATTCTAAATGAGGGACTCCTTAACAATTCTGGGAAGACGGTCACTATCGATGATTCTCACCTTGAGGGAAAAAAAGCATTCAGAACCCGGAAACCAGGAACATCCAGAACTCTGGCAGCTGTATGAAGCCCTCACCATTTCATTTCCTGTTTCCTCAGGGGATGGTCCGAGGTTCTCTCTTTGAGAAAAGCCTAGACAAGGGGTGTATGTGGGGAAGTGGGGGTGCGTCAGCTCTAAAACAAGAGAGGGCAGAGTGTGGGCAAGGAGCTGTGGCCCTTAATTTTAGGACGAGGACAACCTGTCAGCCGCCCAGACAGCTTAATCTCAATCTATGCAGCAATCTTCCAAAAACAGGGCAATTATTACTAAGGCTCTGAAAATCCCCAGTTCTGAAGCAGTTCAAAAGAACTAAAAAACTGAATTTGTCATTTCTGATCTCAAACGAAAAAGGAAGAGAGAGACCGAGGAAGGAAGAAAAGAAACAATCTTGGGCTTTCAACCCGGACAGCACCCATTTCAGCCAAGTGTTCTTAACCTCTACCAACCACTATAAGGCTCACTGCATCTTTTTAAACCTGCGCCACGTGGGGAAGGGGCAGAGGTAGAACCCCAGCCCTGCCGGCCCCAGAGACTGGGCTATCAACCAAGCTGCTATTTTTCAGGAGTCCGCGTGGACTTCTGAGGGCCGAGGATCAGGTTGGGTGGAGCCAATGCTGGAATCCAGGCACACCTGTCCGGTGGAATGTGGGGTGCCTGGATGGTGGTACCCCAGCAACCCTGTCATCACGGCCCCCCCACGTCACCAGGTCCAACTGCTTAGAGCTCCCTGCCAGGAATCCCGGGAGCAAGGGGGAACCCCAGAGGCCAGGGAAGTATGTACAGTCTAAGCAGGGAAGCCAGAGAATAAAAACGACACCCTGAGAGTGCTTCCCAAGGAAAGCTTGCCCCGGACTCCAGAATCCGCGGACTACCTCCGCTCTGTCTGGCACCCCGCGATCTTGCAGGAGGAAGGGTGAGCAGGGAACCAGCATGCCCCGGAGGCTGCCTGGGGGCGGCTTGTCTCCCGGCTGGTGACACGAGCGATCCGTGGGGACAGAGCCTGAGACGCTCGCGGAACCCCGGCGGCGGCGATTAAAGGGGGGCAGCAACGCCGCGACCGGGCAGGTCCCCGTGGCCACTGCTTGCAGCCGCAGATGACAGCCTTCGTGAAACCCCATGCCCTTCCCGTGGGCCCGCGTCCGGCTCCCTCGGCCCCACGTTCCTAAGTGTCAACGGGGGCCGGGCGGCCCCAAACGACCCTGGGGCTGGGCCTGTCCCCGCAAATCCCTGGGGGCAGGAGGCGGTGAGGTCCGGCCCAGGGGCCGGCAGGGGAACGCAGAACCAGCCCCCGGGGTCGGGGCGAAGGGGGACCCCGCGGCCTCGAGGTCTGGGAGGGCCTGGGGAGAGGCGGCCCCGGCAGGGCCCGGGACGGGGTTGGAAGAGCGCGCCCGCCGGGGACAACCCGGGGGTCCGGGCCCGCCCTCTGCGCGCCCTGGGGCCCGCCCCTCAGAGACCCGGCGCCCCCGGCCCCCGCGCGCCCCGCGGCCCGAGGCTGCCCCGCCCGCCCCTCGCGCGCGCTCACCGTGCTCCGTGGAGGACTCTGCCATCACCCGAATCCCGCACTCGCGGAGGCCGCCGCGGCTTCCCAGAATCTGATGCAACCGCCGCCCCGGAAATCCCGCCCCCAAGCCGCCGGCCTTCCGGGATCCGCCCGGTCGCTAGGCAACCACCCGCGCCGACGCCGCTGGCCCCCGGCATGCTGGGAATCTTTATTTTACTCAATTTCTATTCACGTTAAGGAAATCAGTCCTGAATGTTCATTGGAAGGACTGATGTCGAAGCTGAAACTCCAGTACTTTGGCCATCTGATGCGAAGAACTGTCTCATTGGAAAAGACCCAGATGCTGGGAAAGATTGAAGGCAGGAGGAGAAGGGGACGACAGAGGATGAGATGGTTGGATGGCATCACCGACTTGATGGACAGGAGTTTGAGTAAACTCCGGGAGTTGGTGATGGACAGGGAAGCCTAACATGCTGCAGTCCATGGGGTCGCAGAGTCGGACACGACTGAGCAACTGAACTGAACGGATAGTTGATTAACAATGTGGTACAAGAGTGACAGTTAGACATACATACACTCTTAATATTCTTTTCCCTCATGACTTGTCATATTAAATATAGTATGATAGGAAATATAGTTCTGTTCTATACAGTAGGACACTGTGGATGTCTATATTAAAAAGCTTCCATCTTCTAACACCAACCTCCCACTTCATCCCTCCCCATTCCCCCGACCCCTTGACAACCCAGAGTCTGGTCTCTATCGGACGACATTCTTTCAAAAAATAAAAAAGTGTATAATTACGTTACAATGTTCTTAGTTTCTCTTGCACAAGAAACTGAAATAGCCATAGGTACGCATACCTCCCCTCCCTTTTGACCCTCCCTCCCACACACCCTATCTTGCCCCTCTAAGCAGTCACAGAGCACAAACGGAGCTCCTTGTGCTACAGGCAACTTTTTTTTTTTTTAACATGAAGTACAGTCAGCCGCCCCCTGGCATCCGGCTCTGCCACACCACAGGCAGTGCCCCGACCCACCCTGCCCTGGCAGAGCAGCACTTCTGCTGACATGCAGAGCCAGCCTCGCCACTGGAAGGTTACAGAGAAATCTCTGTGGAGAAGGGCCACAGCTGCATCTGGGATTCATGAAGTTTCCAATGGGATCAGAACTGGGAAAGAAACTCAGATCCCATCCATCCAGGATACTGGCTATAGTCACAACCTTGGGCCAAAAAAGTTTGCTGGGCCATCTCTGCAGGTCTACCTAAGGTCTTATCAGCAATCAATTTGTTTCTAATATTCTGCAACCATATCTGTAGCTGCATTTTATGGAAGGCAGCCATGAGTTTAGAGACATCTCTCCACAGGGGTTTCCTTGGTGGTTCAGTGGTTAAGACTACACGCCTCCATTGCAGGGTGTAGTTTCAATCCCTGCAGGGGGAACTAAGGTCCCATATGCTCTGCCACGTAGCAAAAAAAAAAAAAAAAAAACCCACAAAACATAGAAATGTCCCTCCCTGCAGTCCATGGGGTTGCTGAGAGTCGGACACGACTGAGTAACTTCACTTTCACTTTTCAGTTTCATGCACTGGAGAAGGAAACGGCAACCCACTCCAGTGTTCTTGCCGGGAGAATCCCAGGGACGGGGGAGCCTGGTGGGAGGCTGTCTATGGGGTCGCATAGAGTCAGCAGCAGCAGCAGACGCCTCTCCCTCCTCCTGAGGAGTCTTTCCAGATTTGCGAGATGTTTGTGCTTCCACATCTTGTCATTTCCTTCAAATCCAGTAACTTCCATAAAGATCTTCCAGTTAATTTCTGGAAACTAATGTCAGATTGCACAAGTTCTTATTGATGGCTATTAGAAAAAAAAAAGGAAGAGTTTATTTATATTCTTGGAAGAATATAATATCCAGTGGCTCTGCCCTGGGAGAGTACTCCTAGAGGCATTTCCACCTGCCCCAAGGGCTTGGCGCTGGGCTGCACACCACAGCCCATGACCTGGGAGGCCTTGTGCCAGCTCAGATGATCCTGAAGAAGGGACCAAGCCCAGAGGCCAGGAGGCCGTCTGGCTACAACCTGCTGCGTCTCCTTACACGTCCGCTGCTCACTCATTACTGGGGCCAGTGAGCTTAGGAGAAGGAGCCAAGGAAACTCAGGCAACTCAGAAGCCTTGCGGGTGCAGCATACAAGGGCATCTGCCCTGCCCTGCCACCCAGAGACGTCCTATGAGGGGCTTGGGACGGGCAGGCCTCCTGGTGTGAGTGCTGGACCAGGTTGGGGTGTGAGATCCTGGGCAAGGTTTGTAGCCTCTCTGAGCTTTGGGTGGTCATGTTTTAAATCTGCGTGATGGCATAGTCTACCAGGGCTGTTAGAGTCAGATTATAAAAAGCACCCGGCAGGAAGCATGTGCTCGATAAATCTTGACTCTTGGGGACTCCTGTGCCAGTGAACACACAGCAACCCAGCCAACGGGGACCCACTAATCTACAGTTAGATGAGAATTCCCATCATGACTCGTGTTTTTTCTTAAAAGCAAGAATGTAGGGACTTCCCCGGTGGTCCAATAGTTGGGACTTCTTAATGCAGGGGGTTCAGGTTCAACATCTGATCAGGAACTAAGATCCCACATACCTTGTGGCCAAAAAATCAAAAAACATAAAACAGAAGTAATATGTAAGAAATTCAAAAAACACTTTAGAAACGGTCCACATTAAAAAACAAAACAAAAACTTAAAAACCCCTCACAAATGTATAATAAAATAAAACCAACATTCTACCTTTTCCTGATGAATCCCACAAAATTCCTATTTGACAAATAAGTGTTGCTCTAATGTCACTGGTGAATGTGAAAAGGTGGATCTTCCGACCACAAGAAAGCTCCCTAAGCTTCCCAAAGAGAAAGACATTAGGCCCTGGCATTCTGCCCGCCTGGACCCTCCCAGGGTCCCCCACGGACACCAGCCGGGGGTCCCAACTTCTGCATTTTACTTGTCTCAGGCCCCTTGGAGAATCGGAGAAGGCTTCAGGCCGGCTCCCTGAGACGATGCGGAAGGGTGCCCGACTCACGGACCCCACAGTGTCAGGAGTCCACAAGCCACAGGCTCGTGCCACGATCCAGCCGCAGGGGCCCAGCATCTCCTCTCAGGCGCCCCTTCCCTCAATGCCTGCCCTCGCCCAGCCTCTGGGCTCCTCATCACACCCTCGAGCTCCGCCCCGGGGCCACGGGGCGGGTGTCTGCTCGGCTGGCAAACCCTCTCCAGGTCATTGAGCTGGGACACCACGGATGATGGGAATGCCCCCTTCCCGCTGAACATGGCTGACACGGCCACGCCGGGACAATTCACCCCCGTCACGGGATCGAGCCCCCGCCCCCGCAGCCCCTTCCCCAGACGCCACGTGCCACTCTGCTGACCCCTCAGGAGGCTGCAGGGTCCAGCACCAGGGGGGTGAGCATCCTCAGTCCTGCTGTTTCCCAGCCATGGGGCCCAGGATACACCCTGAGCCTTGGCCGCGCCTCGGTCCACGTCCCCTCAAACAGCAGGTTGTGCTGGGGACCATCGAGGGTTGAATGAGTCCCCTGCCCAGAGATGCTGAAGTCGTCCCAGGACCCGGGACCATGACCGCATTTGGAAACTGTGTCCTCCTCCATGACAGTCAAGCTGGGATGACTAGGGTGGGCCCTCACCCCACAGGACTGGACTCCCCATAAAGAGGGGAAACCGGACAGGGCCTGACACAGGGAGAAGGTCTCCAAGGATGAAGATGGAGACGGGGTGCTTCTCCAGCCAAGGCACCTCGCGGACTCCAGAGACCACCAGGAGCGGGGAGAGGCCGCCCCAGATTCTGCCTAGAGCTCTCAGCAGGACCGGACCCCGCCCACAACTTGATCTGGGATTTCCAGCCTCCGGGACCATGTGGTTCTTGCTGTTTAGTCGCTAAGTTGTCTCTGACTCTCTGAGACCCCATGGACTGCAGCACGCCAGGCCTCCCTGTCCATCACCAACTCCCGGAGCTCACTCAAACTCATGTCCATTGATTTAGTGATGCCATCCAACCATCTCATCCTCTGTCATCCCCTTCTCCTCCTGCCTTCAATCTTTCCCAGCATCAGGGTATTTTCCAATAAGTCAGTTCTTCGCATCAAGTGCGCAAAGTATTGCAGTTTCAGCTTCAGCATCAGTGCTTCCAATGAACACCCAGGACTGATCTCCTTTAGAATGGACTGGTTGGATCTCCTTGCAGTTCAAGGGACTCTCAAGAGTCTTCTCCAACACCACAATCAAAAGCTCAATTCTTCGGTGCTCAGCTTTCTCTGGACTTCCCTGGTGGCTCAGACGGTAAAGCGTCTGTCTACGATGTGGGAGACCCGGGTTTGATTCCTGGGTTGGGAAGATCCCTTGGAGAAGGAAATGGCAATCCACTCCAGTACTCTTGCCTGGAAAATCCCATGGACAGAGGAGCCTGGTAGGCTACAGTCCATGGGGTCGCGAAGAGTCGGACACGACTGAGCGACTTCACGTTCACATTCAGCTTTCCTTATAGTCCAACTCTCACATCCATACATGACTACTGGAAAAACCATAGCTTTGACTGGACGGACCTTTGCTGGCAAAGTAAAATCTCTGCTTTTTAATACACTGTCTAGGTTGGTCATAACTTTTCTTCCAAGGAGCAATGTCCTTTCATTTCATGGCTGCAGTCACCATCTGCAGTGATTTTGGAGCACCCCAAAATAAAAGTCTGTCACTGTTTCCATTGTTTCCCCATCTATTTGCCAGGAAGTGATGGGACCAGATGCCATGATCTTCGTCTTCTGAATGTTGAGTTCTAAGCCAACTTTTTCACTCTCCTCTTTCACTTTCATCAAGAGGCTCTGTAGGTCTTTGCTTTCTGCTTTAAGGGTGGTGTCATCTGTGTATCTGAGGTTATTGATATTTCTCCTGGCAATCTTGATTCCAGCTTGTGCTTCTTCCAGCCCAGCGTTTCTCATGATGTACTCTGCATATAAGTTAAATAAGCAGGGTGACAATATAAAGCCTTGATGTACTCCATTCCCAATCTGGAACCAGTCTGTTGTTCCATGTCCAGTTCTAACTGTTGCTTCCACACCTGCATACAGGTTTCTCAGGAGGCAGGTCAGGTGGTCTGGTATTCCCATCTCTTTTAGAATTTTCCACAGTTTGTTGTGATCCACACAGTCAAAGGCTTTGGCATAGTCAATAATTAGAAGTGGTTGTTTTTCTGATATCCTCTTGCTTTGTCAATGATCCAACAGATGTTGGCAATTTGCCCTCTGGTTCCTCTGCCTTTCCTAAATCCAGCTTGAACATCTGAAAGTTCACGGTTCATGCACTGTTGAAGCCTGGCTTAGAGAATTTTGAACATTACTTTGCTGGTATGTGAGATGAGTGCAATTGCGTGGTAGTTTGAGCATTCTTTGGCATTGCCTTTCTTTGGGATTGGAATGAAAACTGACCTTTTCCAGTCCTGTGGCCACTGCTAAGTTTTCCAAATGTGCTGGCATATTGAGTGCAGCACTTTCACAGCATCATCTTTTAGGATGTGAAATAGCTCAACTGGATTCCATCACCTCCACTAGCTTTGTTCATAGTGATGCTTCCTAAGGCCCACTTGACTTCACATTCCAGGATGTCTGGCTCTAGGCGAGTCATCACACCATCGAGATTATCTGGGTGGTGAAGATCTTTTTTGTACAGTTCTTCTGTGTATTCTTGCCACTTCTTAATATCTTCTGCTTCTGTTAGGTCCATACCATTTCTGTCCTTTATTGTGCCCATCTTTATATCAAAAGTTCCCTTGGTATCTCTAATTTTCATGAAGACATCTCTAGTCTTTCCCATTCTATTGTTTTCCTCTGTTTCTTTGCATTGATCACTGAGGAAGGCTTTCTTATCTCTCCTTGCTATTCTTTGGAACTCAGTATTCAAATGGGTATATCTTTCCTTTTCTCCTTTGTCTTTCTCTTCTTTTCACAGCTATCTGTAAGGCCTCCTCAGACAACCATTTTGCCCTTCTGCATTTCTTTTCCTTGGGATGGGCCTGATCACTGCCTCTTATACAATGTCACAAACCTCCATCCATAGTTCTTCAGGCACTCTATCAGATCCAATCCCTTGAATCTATTTGTCACTTCCACTGTATAATCATAAGGGATTTGATTTAGGTCATACCTGAATGGTCTAGTGGTTTTCCCTACTTTCTTCAGTTTAAGTCTGAATTTGGCCATAAAGAGTTCATGATCTGAGCCTCAGTCACTTCCCGGTCTTGTTTTTGTTGACTGTATAGAGCTTTTCCATCTTTGGCTGCAAAGAATATAAACCATCTGATTTTGGTATTGACCATCTGGTGATGTCCACGTGTAGAGCCCTCTCTTGTGTTGTTGGAAGAGGGTGTTTGCTATGAACAGTGCATTCTCTTGGCAAAACTCTGTTAGCCTTTGCCCTGCTTCATTCTGTACTCCAAGGGCAAATTTGCTTGTTACTCCAGGTGTTTCTTGACTTTCTACTTTTGCATTCCAGTCCCCTATAATGAGAAGGACAGCTTTTTGGGGCATTAGTTCTAGAAGGTCTTGTTGGTCTTCATAGAACCGTTCAACTTCAGCTTCTTCAGCATTACTGGTTGGGGCATAGACTTGGACTACCATGATACTGAATGTTTGCCTTGGAAACGAACAGAGATCATTCTGTCGTTTTTGAGATTGTACCCAAGTCCTGCATTTCAGACTCTTGTTGACTATGAGGGCTAATCCATTTCTTCTAAGGGACTCTTGCCCACAGTAGTAGATATAATGGTCATCTGAGTTAAATTCACCCATTCCAGTCCATTTTAGTTCGCTGATTCCTAAAATGTCGATGTTCACTCTTGCCATCTCCTGTTTGACCACTTCCAATTTGCCTTGATTCATGGACCTAACATTCCATGTTCCTGAGCGATATGGCTCTTTACAGCATCGGAATTTCCTTCCATCACTAGGCACATCCACAACTGGGTGTTGTTTTTGCTTTGGCTCCATCTCTTCACTCTTTCTGGAGTTATTTCTCCACTAATTTCCAGTAGCATATTGGGCACCTACTGAGCTGGGGAGTTCATCTTTCAGTGTCCTATCTTTTTACCTTCTCATACTATTCATGGGGTTCTCAAGGAAAAAATACTGAAGTGGTTTGCCCTTCCCTTCTCCAGTGGACCATGTTTTGTCAGAACTCTCCACAATGACCCATCCATCTTGGGTGGCCGTTTCACTGAGTTAGGCAAGGCTGTGGTCCATGTGATCAGATTGGTTAGTTTTCTGTGCTTGTGGTTTTCAGTCTGTCTGCCCTCTGATGGAGAAGGATAAGAGGCTTATGGAAGCTTCCTGATGGGAGAAACTGACTGAGGGGGAACCTGGGTCTTGTTCTGATGGGCGGGGCTGTGCCCATTAAATCATTAATCCAATTTTCTATTGATGGGCAGGGCTGTGTTCCCTCCCTGTTATTTGACCTGAGGCCATGGACTGCAGCATGCCAGGCTTCCCTGTCCCTCACCAACTCCCGGAGCTTGCTCAAACTCATGTCCATCACGTCGGTGATCCCATCCAACCATCTCTTCCTCTGTAGTCCCCTTCTCCTCCTGCATTCAATCTTTCCCAGCATCAGGGTCTTTTCCAGTGAGTCAGTTCTTCACATCAGGTGGCCAAAGTATTAGAGTTTCAGCTTCAGCATCAGTCCTTGCAATGAATATTCAAGGCTGATTTCCTTTAGGATGGACCGATTGGATCTCCTTGCTGTTCAAGGGACGCAAAAGAGTCTTCTCCAGCACCACACTTCGAAAGCATCTATTCTTCCAAACTCTCTTCTTTTTATAGTCCAACACTCATCTGTGTACGTAACTACTGGAAACATCATAGCTTTTACTATACTGACCATTGTGAGCAAAGTGATGCGTCTGCTTTTTAGTATGCTGTCTAGGCTAGCGTTTCCTCCAAGGAGCAAGCGTCTTTAATTTCAGGCTGCTGCCACTGTCCACAGTGATACTGGAGCCCAGGGAAAGAAAGTCTGACCCTGTTTCCACTGTTTCCCCATCTATTTGCCATCAAATGATGGGACCAGATGCCATGATCTTAGTTTTCTGAACGCTGAGTTTTAAGCCAACTTTTTCACTCTTCTCCATCACCCTCAACAAGAGGCTTTTGAGTTCCTCTTCACTTTCTGCCATTAGACTGGGATCATCTGCACGTCTAAGGTTGTTGATATTTGTCCCTGAACTCTTGATTTCAGCTTGTGATTCATCCGGTCCAGCATTTCACATGATGTTAAACTGTACAGAAGTTAAATAAGCAGGGTGACACTACAGAGCCTTCACATACCTTGTTCCCAATTTTCAAACAATCTGCTGTTCCATGTCCAGTTCTAACTGTTGCTTTTGCCCTGCACACAGGTTTCTCAGGAGGAAGCTCAGGCGGTCTGGTATTCCCATGCAGGACCATGAGACACTACAATCTGTGTTTGAACACCACTCCCTCCCCGGGTGTGGGGTGGTTACAGCAGCCCAGGAGACGGAGGCGGGAACTCGGCAGGAGCCCCAGTCACAGGCCTGCCTCAGCGAGCGCTGCGCCGCGTGGCGGGGCCCTGGTTCACACTCACCGGGGGTCCGCGCACCTGCTTCCAGCCATCAACTGAGGGGGATGGCTCCGCCTGGCCCGGTGGTCCTGGGGCCTCGAGCATTCGGGTCTGCTCTCCTGGCTCCCCTGGGGTTGCTAGACTTCCGTTGGGCATCTGCAGCAGCTCAGCACCTCCAGGGCCCTCGGAGGTCGGCAGGGCTGAGTTCCCCACTGACTCTTGGCTGGTGTTCTCACCCGGGGCTAGTGGGCCCATCTCGAGGTCATTGGACTGGCTGGCTCCTGGGGTCTAAAGGATAAAGACATTCGTTCGGGTGACAGAAGCCTGCAGGCCAAGCCCTTTTCAAGCCATGTTAGGGAACAAATGTACTGTCTGACAGATAAGCGAGCGTGTGCAATTTTAGAAAGCAATACTGCCAGGGGTCAGGATCCTCTCTGCCACCAGATTCTGGGGCTCCCAGGTCAACCTGTGGGGGGGCTGGATGGTGGTCCCCAAAGATACATTCACCTCCTCACCCCTAGAACTTGGGAGAGGGCCTATGCAGAAACAGCGTCTGTGCACCCGGGGTTCCACTGCATAAGACTGGTACCTATATTCCGAGACTAGTGTCCTTACAAGGAGAGACTCAGAGACACAGGCTCACAGTGGGAGAGGCCGAGGGAAGATGGCCGGAAGTAGAGCGACAACCCACCAACCAAGGAGCGCCAGGCATGTTCAGCCCCCACTAGGAGCAGCAAGGAAAGACCCTCCCCCAGAGCACCAGGGGACCACCCCGCCAACCCGTGATTTCAGATTTCTGGCTTCCAGAACTGTGGGAACAGTAAGTGCCACACATTTTAAGTCCCCCTCCATCGGGATCTGTCTGCAGCCCCAGGCACCCACAGGATGCCCCCTGTCCCCTTTGCTTCAGCAGAATTCAAGTCATCCGGAACAGATGTTCCAGGGCCCAGACTCCACCACACAGGCCAGGTGTGGACGCAGGTGGGAAGGCCTGGGGCTGCCCCGCCCACCCTGGGATATCTCCTGGGGCTCCCCTGGACAAATCCCCAGGCAATACTTACAGAGCCATTTAGATTATTCCGACTTCCTGCAGATCAAAAAGGAGAGAGAAATGAAAACAAATCATATTAACTATGATAGTGACATCTGTGAGTGAGAAGAAGTACTTTAAATTTACAATAAAGAAAGTGTATTTACAGTTACAAAAAAAAAAAAAAAACTGACTGGAACACCTGTGCAGCTGGGAAAATAGGAGGGGCACGTACTCGTAAGCCTCCCCAGCAGGCAGGGCCACCTCCCCCAGGACCCCCTTGGCTGGAGCAGCACCAGTTTCTCTCTGCTTCCAGGCCCAGGGCGCCCGGGACACCCTGTGTCCAGCAGCTGACCTGGGATCCTGGCCTCAAGCCCTGCGTGTCGGGAGTGACAGAGCAGGTGGCTCTGAGCTCACACGCACGTGAGGCCCCAAGTTAGAAGGTGAACTGATCTGTATTTTATAGCAGAGGCTCCTGCTCGGTAACAGCGACCCCAGACCCCTTCTCTGAGCCCCTGCTGCTCTTGTTGACCTAGCTTCCTCCAGGTCAACACGACTCGGACCAACCTGTTCTTCTTTTGTAGACACGAAAAGAGCGTACGGCAGCAATGACGAGGACGATGATGACAATGACGACAAAGATGAGGAGGAAGATGAGGACAGCGCAGGCCTCCGCACTCACACCCAGGCAGGCGCGTGACGACCCTGCGTGTCCTGGAAGGAGGCAACACAGAGGATGCGGTCACAGGGTCAGGCACCCTCTCCTCACCCGAGGGACCTGCTATCTCAGGAGTCGGGGCAGCACCGATGCCCTCCAAGCCCCCACAGGCTCCTTCTCTGTCGCTGACGGTCGCCACGACCTCCCCAGCGGGAGGCAGCCAGGCTCATCCTTCCTGCTCACATGGAACCCTGGGCTCAGAGGCCGTGGGGTTTCCACTCTGGTCCCTCGAAGCAGCAGCAGGGCTCACCTGCCAGCAGGACAGCAGGAGGCCCTGCGTCCCGGGATGCGGCTCAGGGGAGAGCGGGGGCAGCTGCAGATACACGCCTGGGCCGGCAGGGGGCAGAGCCTGGAGGAGACGGGGAGGGGTGGATGGCCCGGCTTCCCAGCACCCAGGCTGGGCCGCGCTGGCCCAAGGGGCCGGGCAGCGCCCGCCCTGGGGAGACGCGTGGCAGGAGCACCGGGGTGTCTCCTCACTCTGCTGACCTCCCAGCACCCACAGGAGCTGCGGGCACACAGACACTGGGTGCAGCGCAGGCCCGTCAGAGCTGGGGACGCTCGGCCACCCTGATGTGGTCTGTCACCAAGGACCGAGCAGGAAGGAGCACGTCGTCCACGCAGCCCCCTCAGTCTGCTTAAAGGCTTTCCTTTATTCTCAGAGCAGCCCTTCCTCATTCTGCCTTAGTTCTGGTGGTAAGACAGCCTTTAAAAGTGTTTGCAGGTTATAGAGGGAACCTACCTCAAGACAATAATGGCCATTGCAACCAACTCACAGCAATCATCACACTCACTGTGAAAAGATGAACGCATTTCCTTAAGATCAGGAAGAGACAAGGATACCCACTCTCACCGCTAATATTCAACATCATCTTAGAAGTCCTCACCACGGCAAACAGAGAAGAAAAAGAAACAATGGAATCCAAATTGGAGAAGAGGTGAAACTGTTCTTGTTTGCTGAGGACATGGCATTATACACAGAAAACCCTACAGATGCTTCAGAAAACTACTAGAGCTCATCAGGGAATCCGGTAAGGTTGCAGGATCCAAATCAATACACTGAAATCTCTTGCATTCCAACATACCTACAATGAAAGAGTAGAAAAAGAAACCAAGGAAACAATCCCACTTACCACCACATTAAAAAGAATACAATACCGAGGAATAAACCTACCTAAGGAGGCAAAAGATCTATCCTCTGGAAACTACAATATCCTGACGAAAGTAAAAGAAGATGGCAACACCAGATGGAGAGATATCCCATGTTCTTGGATTGGAAGATCGAACACTGTGAACACGACTATCTTACTCAAAGCCGTCTACAAATTCAATGCAAGCCCTATCAAATAATCCATGGCAGTTTTCACAGAATCAGGACAAAAAAATTCTACAAGTTGTATGGAAACACAGAAGACCCCAAATTGCCAAAGCAATCGTGAGAAAGAAAAATGGAGCTGCAGGAATCAGGCTCCCTGACTTAGACTATACTAAAAACCTACAGTCATCAAAACAGTATGGCACTCACACAAAAACGGAAACAAAGACCAATGGAGAAGCACGGACACTCCAGAGAAAAACCCAGGCACCTATGGTCACCTAACCTCTGACCAAAAGGGCAAAAATACACAGTGGAGAAAAGACAATTTCTCTAAAAAGTGGTGAAGGGAAAACTGGACAGTTAAACATAAAAGAACGAAAACAGAGCACTCTGTAACACTGTTCATAACAATAAATTCAAAATGGATTAAAGACCTAAATGTAAGGCTGAGTGCTATGAAATTATTATGGGAAAACATAGGCAGAAGAGGCGTTGAGAAACATCCCAGAAAATCTTTTCTGATCCACCTCCTAGAATAATAAAAATAAAAACAAACAAATGGGACATAGTTAAACTTAAAAGCTTTTCACAGCAAAGGAAACTATAGGCAAAATGAAAAAAACAGCCTTCAGAACCAAAGACAATATTTGCAAAGGAAGTAACAGACGAGGGATTACTCTCCAAAATATACAAACAGCTTATGCAGTCTGCACCAAACAAACAAACAAACCAATCAAAAAATGGGTGGAAGATCTAAATAGACATTTCTCTGTGGAAGACATACAGATGGCTAAAAGGTACACGAAAAGATGCTCAACATCACTAATTACTAGAGAAAAAAAAATCAAAACTACAGTCAACTATCATTTCAACCATTCAGAATGGTCATCATCAAAAACTCTACAAACAACAGATGCAGCAGAGGGCATGGAGAAATGGGAACCTGCCTACATTCGTCTTGGGAATGTATATCCATACAGCCACTGTGGAGAATAGTGTAGAGGGTCCTTAAAAAACTATAAAGAGAACTCTCATATGATCCAGTAATCCCATTTCTGGGCACATATCCAGAGAAAACACTTAATTTGAAAGATACATGCACCCCAATGCTCGTAGCATGAGTATCCACAACAGCCTAGTCATGAAGGCAACATAAATGTCCATCAGCAGGCGCCTGGAGAAAGAACACGGGTCACATACTTAAAATGGAATATTACTCAGCCACTAAAAAGAACAAAATAATGCTATTTACAGCAATATAGAAGGACCGAGACTGTCATACTGCGTGAAGTAAGTCAGACAGAGAAGAAGTATTGTATGACATCCCTTATTTGTGGAATCTAAAAAGAAATGACACAAACAAACTTATTTACCACAGAGAAACAGATTCACAGAATGAATTTATGGTTGCTGGGGGGTGGGGGATAAGACAGAAGAGAAGGGATAGTTAGGGAGTCTGGGAGCAACATGTATATGCTGCTATAAGTTAAAATGGAACCAATAGGTCCTACTGAACAGCACAGAGAAATGTGCTCAGTATTACACGGCAGCCTGGATGGGAGGGAACTTTGGGAGAGAATCTGTTAGTCGCTCAGTCGTGTCCAACTTTTTGTGACCCCATCAGGCTCCTCTGTCCACAGAATTCTCCAGGCAAGGATACTGGAGTGGGATGCCATTTCCTTCTGCACTGGGAGAGAATGGATACATGTATATGTATAGCTGAGTCCCTTTGTGGTCCACCTGAAACTGTAATGCCAAAAAAGGTCCGTCTAGTCAGAGCTGTGGTTTTTCCAGTAGTCATGTATAGATGTGAGAGTTGGACCATAAAGAAAGCTGTGCATTGAAGAACTGATGCTTCTGAACTGTGGTGTTGGAGAAGACTCTTGAGAGTCCCTTGGTCTGAAAGGAGAACTAACCAGTCAATCCTAAATGAAATCAGTCCTGAATAGTCACTGGAAGGACTGGTGCTGACGCTGAAGCTCCCAAAACGTTGGCCACCTGATGGGAAGAACTGACTCTGTAGAAAAGACCCTGATGCTGGGAAAGATTGAAAGCAAGAGGAGAAGGGGACAACAGAGGATGAGATGGTGGCATGGCATCACCGACTCAATAGACATGGGTTTGAGCAAGCTCTGGGAGATGGTGATGGACAGGGAAGCCTGGAGTGATGCAGTCCATGGGGTTGCAAAGAGTCGGACACAACTGAGCAACTGAACTGAACTGAAAATGATCATCGGCTATAATCCAACATGGGTTCCCAGGTGACACAGAGGTAAGGAATCCACCTGCCAAAGTAAGAGATCTGGGTTCGATCCCTTGGTCAGGAAGATCCCAGGGAGAAGGAAATGGCAACCCACTCCAGTACTCTTGCCTGGGAAATCCCATGGACAGCTGCAGTCCCCGGGGTCGCAAAGCGTTGGACATAACTTAGTAACTGAGCACGCACACAAATGAAAAGTTAGAGAAAGAAACAAACGAGGAAGGATGGCGAAGATGTGGCACATATATACTGTGGAATATTACTCAGCCACAGAAAGAACAAAGTCACGCCATTTGCAGCAACACGGACGGACGGAGAGATGGTCATACTGAGTAACATCAGTAAGAAAGAGAAAGACAGGTATATGCTATCACCTGAATGTGAAATCTAAACGATGGCTACAAATGAACTTATCTACAAAACAGAAGTAAAGTTACAGATGCAAAATCCAGCTGCTAGTTACCAGTATCTGTGTGTTTGTGTGTGTGGGGGGGGGCGGCCAGGGATAAACTGGAAGATTGGGAACGACACATACACACTGCTGTACGTAAAACAGATAACTAGTAAGGATCTACTGTGTAACACAGGGAACCCTAACTCAGTACTCTGTAATGATCTATACGGGAAAATAAGCTAAAAAAGATGGGATACAGGATTTCCCTCGTGGTACACTGGGTAAGAATCAAGTCTGCGTCCCATCCCTGGTCCGAGACGATTCCACACGCCCTAGGATAACTAAGCCCGCGTATCACAACTTCTGAAGCCCGAGTGCCCTAGAGCCTGTGCTCGGCAAGAAGAGACACTACTGCGAGGGAAACCCGCACACCACCTCTAGGGAGTAGCCCCGCGCTGTGCAACTAGAGAAAGCCCTCATGCAGCAAAGAAGATGCAGCACAGCCAACAAAGTAACTAAATGATCTTTTTTAAAAAAAGAGTGGATATATGTGACCGATTCACCTTCCTGTACGCCTGAAACTAACACAACACTGTAATTCAACTCTGCTCCAATAAAACCTAAAACACTATTCTGTTGTTCAAATCAGAGGGAAATTAAGAAGCTTATTTTAAAACGTAAACAAAAAAATAAATAAATAAATAAAATAAAATGTAAACGTATATGCTGAGTCCAAGGACGGTCTGATGACCTTGGGGAAGGAGATAAGGGGGACTCTGGCTCCAAGGAGACGGCCAGCGGGAAGGCGACACGGACCCTGGAACAGAGACGCCTGGCAGCCACGGTGCTCACTGACGACCCGGTAACACTCAGGGCGGGGAAGGGACTGGATTCAAAGCACGATGCGGTGTCGACCGTGTGTGCAGCGGGAAAAACCCCTCACTCCACACAGACACCACTGCGGTCCTGCACAGTGATAAAGAGAAGCTTCTGGCAGGTCATGAGACAGAACACCTTCTCCAGCTGAGCAAAGGTTTCTCCCTCAGGACAGGAAGAACACCAACCCTGGCGGAAAACAGCCACAAACCTGACCTTGTTAAAAGGAAGGACCTTTGTCCACAAGAGGCCCAGAAACCCGACACAAAGAGCTTGTGTCCCACGTTTACAAATAATTATCAGTGTTTCTAGATAAGCATCAAAAATGAGAAAATAAAAACCCAGACAGCCAACATAAAAATGGGCAAGACTTCAGCAGAGACCTGGATGAACCCAGAGATGATCACACAAAGTGATGTCAGTGAGACAGACAAATACCCCGTGAGACCACATATCCAAGGAATCTAAAATATGACACAAGTGAACTCACTTTGGAAACAAAAGCAGACCCACAGACTTCAAAAACAAACTTATGGTTACCAGAAAACTAGTGGTGGGAGAAGGATAAACCAGGAGTTAGAGATGAACAGACACACATCACCGTATACAAAGCAGAACAGCACCAAGGCCCCACTGTGTAGCACAGGGAATGTATTTAGGATCCTGCGATAATAACCATAGTGGAAAGGGATATGAAACAGGATGTGTATGTATATATTTGTTGCTGTTGTTCAGTCGCTCAGTCGTGTCCAGCTCTTTGGACCTGTGGACTGCAGCACGCCAGGCTTCCCTGTCCTTCACCATCTCCTGGAGCTTGCTCAAACTCGTGTCCATCGAGTCGGTGATGCCATCCAGCCATCTCGTCCTCTGTCGACCCCTTGTTCTCCTGCCCTCAATCTTTCCCAGCATCAGGGTCTTTTCCAAGGAGTCAGGTCTTCTCATCAGGTGGCCAAAGGACTGGGGCTTCACCTTCAGCATCAGTCCTTCCAATGAGTATTCAGGACTGATTTCCTTTAGGATTGACTGGTTGGATCTCCTTGCAGCCCAGGGGACTCTCAAGAGTCTTCTCCAGCACCACTGTTCAAAAGCATCAATTCTTTGGCTCAGCCTTCTTTACAGTCTAACTTTCACACTCATAAATGACTATTAGAAAAACCACAGCTTTGACTATATATGTGTATACATATATTTATGGGGCTTCCCAGGTGGTGCTGAGTGAGCGGAAGTCGCTCAGTTGTCTCCAACTGTGGACTATAAACTCCATGGCATTCTCTAGGCCAGCATACTGGAGTCGGTAGCCTTTCCCTTCTCCAGTGGATCTTCCTGACCCAGGAAGGGAACCGAGGTCCCCTGCATTGCAGGCGGATTCTTTACCAGCTGAGCCGTGAGGAAGCAGGAGGCACTAGGGGTTAAGAACCCGCCTGCCAGTGGAGGGGATGTAAGAGATGCGGGTTCAGTCCCTCGGTTGGGAAGAGGAGGGCATGGCGACCCACTCCAATATTCTTGCCTGGGGGAATCCCATGGACAGAGTCGCCTAACAAGCCGCAGTCCATGGGGTCGCGGAGTCGGACACGACTGAAGCGACTCAGCATACACACACGTACATGTCTGTGTGTGTGTGTGTACCTGAACCACTTTACACCAGTGTAAATCACCAAGACTTCAATTTTAAAAAAGAAAAGGAAAACACTCTTGCACAGATTTGCACAGACACTTAGTAGGGGAGCATCAACTCCGCTGGGGGCATGCACCCAGCTCACACTCCTAAGTCCCATCTGAGGCCGCCCCGAGCAGGGAAGTGGCCGGGTGCTGGGAGGCCGGGAAGGGCAGGTCTCACACAGCGGTCAGTCCCTTCCGCCTGCTACCTGGTCAGCCTGGTGGCCCAGACTGAGCCCACACGGCCGGAACTCAAGGGACAAGGACAGGGAAGCCATAACTGGTCCACAAGGATCCTGTTCACTCAAGACAGGAGTCTACGAGCGATGACCCA
>NW_024080523.1:29270-57067 GCF_014754425.2 Oryx dammah
CGCGCGGCGGGAGAGGGGCCCGCCTTCCACCAGCACAGCACGCGCGGGGGAGAGGGGCCCGCCTTCCACCAGCACAGCACTTGCGGTGAGGGAGAGGGGTCCGCCTTTCCACCAGCGGCACCGCACACACAGCCCCGGAGAGCGGCCCGCCTCGCCCCACGGCCCCAGCCTGGGCCGGCTCCAGGGCAGCGGGTGGGGAGGGCTCTCAGGCGCAGGAAGGAGAGCGTCTGGTCAGAGGCCAGAGGGCAGCGTCGGGGCTGCGGGGACTTCTTCTGCTTGGGTGCCTGGACGCTAGCTTTTCCACATAGAGCATTAGCGGAATGAGAAGCTTCCACCTGAAGAGCCGGGGGCCTCCGCTCGGCCGGGGGCGCCCCTACCTGGCGTGCCCCATGTGCGAGGCGTCGTAGACGGTGGGCCCGCAGCAGTACCATGTCACCCTCCTTCCGTCTTGCGGCACAAACACATCCTTGGATGGAAACGAGGAAATGACTGTCACGAGGGGCCCAGGACCACTGCCGGTGGCCACAAGCGGCTGGCGCACGGTCACAGGACCGCGTAGCTTGAAGCAAGCCACGGTCCGGGCTGGAGCGCCGCACTGGACCCGCGACGGTGAGCTCCACGACCCAGGGAACCGGGGAGCAGGCCCCCTCCTCCCTGGGACTCCACTCAGGGACACAGGCTGGAGACGGGCGCCCCCATTCTGCTGCTTTAACGAAAGCAGCCTCTGTTCCTCAGGCACCTGCTGTGAGCCAGGCCAGAGCTGAGCGCGCTGACTGTCCAGCACTCGCTCCCAGAACAACGTGAGCTTTCCTTTCCCCGCTGCCGGGGGCCCACACTCCTGGAGGAGCCGGCCTAGGGCGTGAGGCCTCCAGCAGGCCGCCCAAGGTCTCAGGTCAGTTCAGGGCCCGCTGTTCCCAGCCAGCCCACGAGGGGGACCCTGCCGCCCGTCTGCTCAGGGTGCTGGTCCACAGAAACGCGTCAGCCGTGGGCAGGACCCCTGGAGCCTCTGGTCCCGCTGAGCGAGCCCTGGCCAGTCCAGGGCCCACCTGCATTCGCCCTCACACCTGCCGGACTCCCGACAGCAACGGGCCCCACTCGGCTGGCACCGAGACAGCAGGTGCCGCCACGTGTCCCCGGAGGGCATGCAGACTCCTGGCCCTGCGCACACCCAGAGCCAGGAAGCCGAAGGCAGCCCCGCGAGGTGCGCCACACGGATGTGCACGCGGGCTCCCGAACACAGTCCTGTGGAGGACGCTCGCCCGCCAGCCGAGGGGTCCTCCAGAGCCACCCCCCCCCCCCGCGGCCCCCAACCATCCTCCGTGTCAGGCTGTTGTACAGGCGGAGCTGGCACGGCTCGGATCCGGCTGGAGGAGACCACGCGGGCTGTGCACGTGGCCCTCTGCCTGCTGGAGGGAGAGCACAGATGGGTCAGTGCGGGACGAAGAGATACCACGGGGCTCTGACGGTGTGGCCTGATCCAGCGCCTCTGGCCCCAACCCCCGCTCCGCTTGCTCACATCTGAGCAGCAGCGCATCCCACAACCCCTTCCCCTCGGGCCAGAGACGGCCCGCCACACCCGCCTCCCCCTGCTGGCTCCAAGCACGGTGCACCTGCACAGCCGGAGGTGCACAGGCAGGCCACAGGGCTGGACCGATGCCCGGCCGCTCCCGGGAGGACGCCTCTCTGGAGGCTTCGGGGGATGGGGACCACCTCCAGGCCCAGGAAGAGGCTAGAAACAGCCGCTGGCCCATGGCCTCGGATGGTCAGTAGCATGGCCTGCGGCCCAGGCTCATCTCCACCAGCAGGCAGCCGGCTCCCCACCCCCAGAACATGCGGGCTCCCTAGCATGGCTCAGATGCAGAGCCCAGGGCTCCACCCTGGTCCCAGAGCCTTTGGGAACAGCCTGCAGGCATGTCACAGGGGTGGGGAGGGCCTCACAGAGCCCAGCCTCCTCCAGTTACAGTCACCAGGGAAGCCCCGCCCTCCTCCCTGACCCCCATCATCTCCTCCTAGCCATTCCCCTGCCCTGTGGCTGTGAGCCCGAGCCTCCCACTGCACGAAGGGCCATCCTGTTGGACTGCAACAAGGGCCTGGGAGGTGGGTGGGGTTGGGGGTAGCTGTGTCCTGAGGCCCCAGGAGAGACGCCAAGTCTTTACACCCTCCACCCCAACGTGGGGCACCGGTGACCCTCCCGGCTCACTGAGGCCAGGAGAGTGAGGCTCCAGGCAGGGAGGGTGTCGGGGGTGGGGGGACAAAGGGGACGTGCCAGCCCACATCTGCGTGCCCCGGGCGCCACACACACCGCAGCCTCGCAAAAGGGGCGGTCAGAGGGTCACACCCTGTGGACCCGAGGGGCCGTGAGCCGCCCTCTGTGGCAAAGAGCAGGCCCTGAGCTCCTCCTGGGAGGGGGATGGGGCAGTGGGGGGCAGCAGAGAGTGCCCCGGGGGGGGAGGTCGCCCAGGACAGGCTGGGGGACGTCAGACGCACCAGCGAGTCACACGCTCGGCCACTGACACCCAGGCACTCAGCAGAGGACACCAGCCTGACGGTTCTGAGCCCCAGTCCACCAGGCATCCCGCCACTCGGGGTCCCCGCGGGCACCCTGGAGGCATCCGTGTCGGGGCACCAGGAAGGCTTCCCTGCCCTGGGGAACCCACACCCGCCCTTCCCAACGGGCGCCTGTGTTCCGCTCCCCACAAGCTCCAGGCTGGAAGTTGCAGCTCCAGACAGATGGCCACGCCAAGGCTGCGCCCTGCCCACCCGGAGCCCACGCCCTGGGGAGAAGCACCACCTCCACTGGGGAAGGGGCGTCTGCGGCAGGATCACCCCAGAAACCAAAGCCCACCCCACCTCCACCCCGTTACAGAGGGGACCAGCAGAGGGCAGGTCCCCAACGTCCCACGTGAAAGTGAAAGTCGCTCACTCGACTCTGTGACCCCACGGACCATTCAGTCCATGGGACTCTCCAGGCCAGAATACTGGAGTGGGTAGCCGTTCCCTTCTCCAGGGGATCGTCCCAGCTGAAGGATCTAGAAAAGACCCCGCAGTCTGCCCGGCCCAGCAGGGACCACCTAGACCACACCTGGACCCCCTCCACCCCCCGCTCTAGGGGGTGCACACCCCAAGCCAGGCTGGGGGGACAGCTGCTCAAGGGCACCAGCCACTACGGATTCATCTACAGATTCATGGGAGGGGAGACCACCCAGAAGCCAGACGCCCCCTGCACACCACAACCAGGGCCGGAGTGGGGAGCAAGAGCTCTGAGCCCCCCTCCTCTCAAAGCCCAGAAACGCCTTCGCTCTGGGTGCCCAGGGTTCACACCACTAACACGGCTTCAGGATCCGATGGTGGATGTGCACACCTGTGACCTCGGGGAAAACTTAAGGAGAAGCAAGTCAAGTCCAAGCGGGGTCAGGAAGCTGACGGCCAAGGCGGGCCCTAACCCGGCCAGCGGCTCCACCACAGCAGTGTGGAGTCGTGATCCTCGGGGGCTGACGCCTCGGGTTCCGTCCTAACCTCCCCTTGGGACGCGCCAGCTGCTGCCCCACGGCCAGCAAGGAGGTTCTCACGGCCAGAAGCTGCTCTGCTACTCACTTGCTTGGAGCCCACAGGGCGGGCCTGCGGCGGGGGGGCTGCCCAGGATGGCGGCCACGTGCCGGAACCAGCGGGCCACGTGGAAGAGCTGCGGGTCGGCCGGAGGGCCCGAGAGCTGCCTGAAGGCGTCCACGTCCGCCTGGGACAGGGCAAAGCCCCGCACGTAGCTGCGCGTGCTGAGATGAGCATCCAGTGCCCGCACCCGGGCCGCCTCATCACTAATGCCCAGGATGGCCCTGTAGTCGGGAGCTGCAGAGACAGAGGACGCACGTCAGTGGGCCCGGGGGCCTGGGCGAGCCCAAGATTGGGGCTGGG
Source organism: Oryx dammah (assembly GCF_014754425.2). NCBI lineage: Eukaryota > Metazoa > Chordata > Mammalia > Artiodactyla > Bovidae > Oryx > Oryx dammah. The sequence continues at coordinate 33,180 of NW_024080523.1, forward strand.
GATCCGCCTTCCAGGCAGGAGACGCCCGGGACGGGCGGGAGCCGGGGGCAAGGGGACAGGTGTGGAGCGACTGCCTGTGGGCTCCAGGCAGGATGAGGACGTTTCAGAACCAAATGCGGCTGCGGGAGGCTGTGAGAGTTACAGACGCGTGAGCTGCACACTGAGCTGGCTAACTGCACAGCTGGTGATGTTCACCTCAATTACACACGCGCGCACGCACACACGCACACACACAAATACCCTGCTAGGCATTGGGTGCCGGAGGACCAGTGCTGACCGTTACACACACACACACACACACACACACACACACACACACACACAGGCTGCTAATTTTCACCTCAATTACACACACACACAGAGTTTCACCTCAATTACACACACACATCCCTGCTAGGCACTGGGTGATGATTTTCACAATTACACACCCACGCACAGTTTCACCTCAATTACACACACACACACACACATCCCTGCTAGGCACTGGGTGCCAGACGGCCGGTGCTGACCGGTCCCCTCACCCCAGGTGGGCTCTGGGCAGCGGTGAGAACCGCAGAGCTCTCCAAATCCGGCACTGGCCAGGCTTCCAGCGGCCAAGGCCCAGCTCCGAGGAGGCCTGCAGCCTGTCCCGAAACGCCTGCTCGAGGCGGCTCCACCTGCCCGGAGAGGAGCCGACCGGCCAGCGCCTGGCACAGGCCGGCCCCTGGCAGGGGCCCGAGGCCGCTGCTCTGCCTTGGAGCCACGAGGACCGGTGTGGGAGAACAGAACCCCAGCCTGACCGAGGACCAGCCGGCAGCCTCTGCCAGTGGATGACCCTGGGCCCTGACCACCCTGAGATCCTGCCCCGACCCCACCAAACCACTCGCCACACCCCCTGCCCCCCGGTCACTGCGTGACCCTGTGACACGGCTCCAGCCACTGGCTGGTGCCCTTGCCTCCTGCGGGGGGCGGGGCAGGCGGAGGCCCCGTGGCCGTGGGGAGGGGGCTGGTCTCGCTTCCTTCCACAGATGCGTGGAGCCAGAAGGCGGCGCTGACCGCGCCAGCAGGAGCCCGGGCCTCACCCCGGGGCCTGGCCCCTCCTGCTGTCTCATCTCCCCGAAGCGCTAGTTCCTGACACACAGACGCCCCCGCCCGCTTCCCTACACTGACTGCGTGCTCCTCTCTCGCGCTGGATGGGACTGACTCAGTTCAGAAAGCTACGTCGAGGGCCTGCCGGCGGGTGGACAGAGCTGGGGAGAGGCCAGTGCGTGTCCCGGAGGGGCTACATCGCCCTTGAGCACCTGGCTGCCCCACGTCGCCCCCCAAGCCCACCCTCCCTGTCTCTGCTGCAGCCGCCTGGGCCGGAGCGCGGAGAAGCCTTGTCCCCCGCGCCCCCCACCTCGTGCCCCCGGAACCGCACTGGATAGACAGACTGCCCCCACTCCGGATGAACGCCAGGGGAGAGGCACCCCCTAGGACCCGCCGACCTGGACAGTGGCTGCCCTGGGCTGGGGTGCTCCCGGGCGATTAGGCTCCCTCTTTTCTCTCACTGCCAGCGTTTTCTGCAATAAGCGCAGGTCCTTTCCACAATAAGAAAAACACGTCAAACATTTCACCAACCGGATGGCTTTAAAGCGCTAACGAAACAGGTCAGGGGACAAGGGCTTGGCGGGTTTGCACCCCTCCCCGGCTGGGCGGACCCCCTCCCAGGTAAACAGGTGCACACGCACGCACGCACACACAAACACACACGCACGCCTCGTAAAGCTGCGGTGTTGGCAAGATTACACTTGTAAACTGTTTGAAATACTGCCGGGCGCACAGCCAGCGCCCATCAGCTACTATTATTATCATCATTATTATTTTACTCGCTCCTGTGTTATTGCTGCTGTAATGGCCCTGGAGGAGTTTACCCAGGGATCACACACGCGTTTATTACTAAGAGTCCCGTCTGGAGCAGGGAGCCCACGGGGCAGAGGGCCAGTCATCGGGTCAGTGAGGTAGCTGTGTTCCAGCCTAACTTGAGGAAACAAATTTAAAAATAGGTCAGCTTTCAAGTGGCTGTGGGTTTGGGCCAGACTGCAGTCTGGCGGTGGGCCTGTGATGCCAAAGGCAATGAGTGGACTCAGAAGCGGGCGCCCATCCCTTCCCCGACCCCCCTCCCCTGGCAGCCCCGCGCACACATAGCGACTCCCAGCACCGCGTCTGCTTGTCCACTACGGGGCCATCCAGACACACAGCTTCTGACTGTGGGAAGGCCCTGAACGTCTGACTGTGGGAAGGCCCTGAACGTCTGACTGTGGGAAGGCCCTGAAAGTGCACCGTGGTCATCACGGTTTAGAAAACGCTTAACTTACACAAATCCGAGAGCCAGGTGAGGAACCCAGGTCACACCGGCCGTGGCCTCCCAGCTCCTTCCTTCCCCGCAGCGAGTACGGCTGCCCACGCCTGCCCACACCCACCCCCAGCCCCAGCCCCCGCCACCTCCTGCTCTGTTCCAGCCAGGCTCTCGCTCAGGGAAGGCCCAGCGCCAAGGCAGCACTGCCAGCTAGAAGAAGCACCCGATCCAGGCCTCCCGAGACCTTCAGAATCAGAGCCTGGGGGTAAGGCGGCTCCCCTGGGTCCCGCCCTGCCAACCTCAGGGGCTAAGAGCCCTCAGGCAGCTTACTGTTGCTCAGACCCCTCCCTGGCAGGCCTGCCTTCCTCCTAAGTGCCCAGGCCAGGTCTGTTTCTGTTCCAAGACCAGCCTGGGCACAGTGGGGGTCTGCACCCATCCCTCGCTGGCTGCGAGGCCCCGGAAGCACGCGGCCCTGAGGGTCAGGCACTTCCTGCAAAGGCCCTTTCAGCTCCCAAACCCGCTTCTGCTACCGCCTGTCACTGGGGGACCCCTTCAGGCCCATTTCTCTTTCCTGGGGGGTTCCCAGTCTGACAAGCCTTCTGGAACAAAAGCATCCCCCCCATAGGAATCTGGGGGACTAGAGAGACGCATGCACCCCTGCTCTCCTGCACTAGCGGCAACGCCACCCACTCCTGAGAGTGAGGGTCCCTACCTCCCTGAGCACAGCCTCGGATGTCCAGATGTCACTTGTCCACACGGTGCCCCCAGGCATCATGTCTTGCCTCCAACCTGGGTTTCAGGGAACGGCATGGCCACCTTCCCCGCGGCAAACCCGGCACCCGACCCGGTCCGCCCCAACCCATCCACTTCTCATGCCCACTGATGCAACTGCCCAGGCCATGGGTCACCAGCATCTTGGGCACTTCCTGGTCTCCCTGCTTCAGTCTACACGGGGGAGGGGACAGATGCCTTGCCAGGGCTCAAAGGCAAGACCCACAATTCCCAAATGGCTCCAGGCCCTTGCAGACCATGGCCTGTAGCCATCTCCAGCCCTCCCCCACCCTCTGGCCTCAGAAACTTGCTCGAAAGCAATGCAGCGGTCCTCAGGACTCAACGCCAGGGGAGAGTGCTCTCTGTGGTGCCCTCTGCCAGGCCCCTCGGCCCCTTTTTCCCGTAGGATCAGCTCCCAGCCCCTCTCAGCAGGGAGAGGTTGGGAGCTGAGGCCCTTTCAGCTCCCAAACCCACCTCTGCTGCCACCTGTCTTCCCTGCAGCCAGGCCCTCCCCCAGACCCAGGCGCTCCATCTCTGGGCTGCAGGGCTGGGCTTGGTCAGAAGACGGATGGATGCCCACCGCCGCGTCTAGACCTGGACCAGCAGGGTCTCCACAGTGATCTACCATGCTCCACCCTGCTGTGGGCGGCCGGCAGGGGAGGACTCGCTGAGGTTCTGCAGATTCTGCAGCCTCAGAGGAAGGGGCCCTGGCCCTGAACCACCTCCACGGACTCAGGCCAGCCAGCAGCACACGCACGGGGAAGTGACCGAGAAAGGAATGGTCCATGCCGGGGCAGCGCTGGGCTTCTGAGCTCCGGCCACCCCTTCCCACTGGACGTTAAGCCGAGGAAGGCCCGACGCCCGGCCTTGCCCCCGGCCTTGCCCCTGGCCGCACCCCCATGCCCAGCAGCGTCCGGCAGAGCCGGTGCCCGAAGCACACCCCCGAGTGAACCAGCAGGCCTACGGAAGTGCCCTGCTGTGAGGCGTGTCTCCTGAACAGATAAAGTGGCACATCCATGTCAGCACACTGTTGTGAACTCCTGGACACGTTCCCCCGGAAACAGCAGGTGTGAGCCTTCACGGGGCACTCGTTAGTCCTGGGGAGCATCACGAGCTGGTGCCCGGACACACGTGTCTGCATGGCACACGTGTCTGCATGGCACCGCTGCCTGGGGAGGGGTGGGACGGGGTGGGAGTGTGGAGTCCGGGCGCTTTCATCGCCACCCAAGGACACTATCTCCCCCGACTCTTAGACTGGGAATACCAGGAGACATGAGTGCACGGATGAGCAAATATCTGTAGTCTACACACACGTGCATTTCATTTCTCTCTGAGAAACACAGATAATACAGCCTGCTCCCCTTGTCTGCCCTGACCCACTCTGGAACCGGGGCATTTGGTGCTGATCTGAACAGACTCCCCAAAGCAGAGTAGTCAAGGTCGCTGCTACTGTCATACAGGCCCTGGCAAGCTGTGTGACCTCAGACAGATCACTCACTGCTCTGAAACTCAGGACTCCTGTCTGCACGGCAAGGGTAGTATTAACCACAAAGGCATGCTCTGAGAATGACAGGCCCCCACAGATGCGTTCAGCACAGACTCATGCTGAGAAGAATGCGTATTATATTGGGATGGTTAGAGAGCATCACTGACTCAATGGGCATTAATCTGAGCAGACTCCAGATCGCGGAGGACAGGTGTCCATGGGGGTGGCAAAGAGTTGGACACGACTGAGCGACTGAACAACAACTTTGAATTCTACAGTATAAAAAACTAAACTGCAAGTCTGACCCAATTCCCGGCCACCGAAGAGGCCTGACCTGCAGGGCAAGGCCTCTGAGATGTGCTCAGTCCACCCTGGGGGTCACGAGGGATGAGACTCAACTTTCTAAAACACACAGGAACGGGCCTTGTGTTCAAGCTACAAAGGAGAAGCTTTAACCCCAGTGGCATCGCAGGGGACCACCAACTTAAGAAAGACGATACAAAATGGGAAGATTATTCTAAATGAGGGACTCCTTAACAATTCTGGGAAGACGGTCACTATCGATGATTCTCACCTTGAGGGAAAAAAAGCATTCAGAACCCGGAAACCAGGAACATCCAGAACTCTGGCAGCTGTATGAAGCCCTCACCATTTCATTTCCTGTTTCCTCAGGGGATGGTCCGAGGTTCTCTCTTTGAGAAAAGCCTAGACAAGGGGTGTATGTGGGGAAGTGGGGGTGCGTCAGCTCTAAAACAAGAGAGGGCAGAGTGTGGGCAAGGAGCTGTGGCCCTTAATTTTAGGACGAGGACAACCTGTCAGCCGCCCAGACAGCTTAATCTCAATCTATGCAGCAATCTTCCAAAAACAGGGCAATTATTACTAAGGCTCTGAAAATCCCCAGTTCTGAAGCAGTTCAAAAGAACTAAAAAACTGAATTTGTCATTTCTGATCTCAAACGAAAAAGGAAGAGAGAGACCGAGGAAGGAAGAAAAGAAACAATCTTGGGCTTTCAACCCGGACAGCACCCATTTCAGCCAAGTGTTCTTAACCTCTACCAACCACTATAAGGCTCACTGCATCTTTTTAAACCTGCGCCACGTGGGGAAGGGGCAGAGGTAGAACCCCAGCCCTGCCGGCCCCAGAGACTGGGCTATCAACCAAGCTGCTATTTTTCAGGAGTCCGCGTGGACTTCTGAGGGCCGAGGATCAGGTTGGGTGGAGCCAATGCTGGAATCCAGGCACACCTGTCCGGTGGAATGTGGGGTGCCTGGATGGTGGTACCCCAGCAACCCTGTCATCACGGCCCCCCCACGTCACCAGGTCCAACTGCTTAGAGCTCCCTGCCAGGAATCCCGGGAGCAAGGGGGAACCCCAGAGGCCAGGGAAGTATGTACAGTCTAAGCAGGGAAGCCAGAGAATAAAAACGACACCCTGAGAGTGCTTCCCAAGGAAAGCTTGCCCCGGACTCCAGAATCCGCGGACTACCTCCGCTCTGTCTGGCACCCCGCGATCTTGCAGGAGGAAGGGTGAGCAGGGAACCAGCATGCCCCGGAGGCTGCCTGGGGGCGGCTTGTCTCCCGGCTGGTGACACGAGCGATCCGTGGGGACAGAGCCTGAGACGCTCGCGGAACCCCGGCGGCGGCGATTAAAGGGGGGCAGCAACGCCGCGACCGGGCAGGTCCCCGTGGCCACTGCTTGCAGCCGCAGATGACAGCCTTCGTGAAACCCCATGCCCTTCCCGTGGGCCCGCGTCCGGCTCCCTCGGCCCCACGTTCCTAAGTGTCAACGGGGGCCGGGCGGCCCCAAACGACCCTGGGGCTGGGCCTGTCCCCGCAAATCCCTGGGGGCAGGAGGCGGTGAGGTCCGGCCCAGGGGCCGGCAGGGGAACGCAGAACCAGCCCCCGGGGTCGGGGCGAAGGGGGACCCCGCGGCCTCGAGGTCTGGGAGGGCCTGGGGAGAGGCGGCCCCGGCAGGGCCCGGGACGGGGTTGGAAGAGCGCGCCCGCCGGGGACAACCCGGGGGTCCGGGCCCGCCCTCTGCGCGCCCTGGGGCCCGCCCCTCAGAGACCCGGCGCCCCCGGCCCCCGCGCGCCCCGCGGCCCGAGGCTGCCCCGCCCGCCCCTCGCGCGCGCTCACCGTGCTCCGTGGAGGACTCTGCCATCACCCGAATCCCGCACTCGCGGAGGCCGCCGCGGCTTCCCAGAATCTGATGCAACCGCCGCCCCGGAAATCCCGCCCCCAAGCCGCCGGCCTTCCGGGATCCGCCCGGTCGCTAGGCAACCACCCGCGCCGACGCCGCTGGCCCCCGGCATGCTGGGAATCTTATTTATTTTACTCAATTTCTATTCACGTTAAGGAAATCAGTCCTGAATGTTCATTGGAAGGACTGATGTCGAAGCTGAAACTCCAGTACTTTGGCCATCTGATGCGAAGAACTGTCTCATTGGAAAAGACCCAGATGCTGGGAAAGATTGAAGGCAGGAGGAGAAGGGGACGACAGAGGATGAGATGGTTGGATGGCATCACCGACTTGATGGACAGGAGTTTGAGTAAACTCCGGGAGTTGGTGATGGACAGGGAAGCCTAACATGCTGCAGTCCATGGGGTCGCAGAGTCGGACACGACTGAGCAACTGAACTGAACGGATAGTTGATTAACAATGTGGTACAAGAGTGACAGTTAGACATACATACACTCTTAATATTCTTTTCCCTCATGACTTGTCATATTAAATATAGTATGATAGGAAATATAGTTCTGTTCTATACAGTAGGACACTGTGGATGTCTATATTAAAAAGCTTCCATCTTCTAACACCAACCTCCCACTTCATCCCTCCCCATTCCCCCGACCCCTTGACAACCCAGAGTCTGGTCTCTATCGGACGACATTCTTTCAAAAAATAAAAAAGTGTATAATTACGTTACAATGTTCTTAGTTTCTCTTGCACAAGAAACTGAAATAGCCATAGGTACGCATACCTCCCCTCCCTTTTGACCCTCCCTCCCACACACCCTATCTTGCCCCTCTAAGCAGTCACAGAGCACAAACGGAGCTCCTTGTGCTACAGGCAACTTTTTTTTTTTTTAACATGAAGTACAGTCAGCCGCCCCCTGGCATCCGGCTCTGCCACACCACAGGCAGTGCCCCGACCCACCCTGCCCTGGCAGAGCAGCACTTCTGCTGACATGCAGAGCCAGCCTCGCCACTGGAAGGTTACAGAGAAATCTCTGTGGAGAAGGGCCACAGCTGCATCTGGGATTCATGAAGTTTCCAATGGGATCAGAACTGGGAAAGAAACTCAGATCCCATCCATCCAGGATACTGGCTATAGTCACAACCTTGGGCCAAAAAAGTTTGCTGGGCCATCTCTGCAGGTCTACCTAAGGTCTTATCAGCAATCAATTTGTTTCTAATATTCTGCAACCATATCTGTAGCTGCATTTTATGGAAGGCAGCCATGAGTTTAGAGACATCTCTCCACAGGGGTTTCCTTGGTGGTTCAGTGGTTAAGACTACACGCCTCCATTGCAGGGTGTAGTTTCAATCCCTGCAGGGGGAACTAAGGTCCCATATGCTCTGCCACGTAGCAAAAAAAAAAAAAAAAAAACCCACAAAACATAGAAATGTCCCTCCCTGCAGTCCATGGGGTTGCTGAGAGTCGGACACGACTGAGTAACTTCACTTTCACTTTTCAGTTTCATGCACTGGAGAAGGAAACGGCAACCCACTCCAGTGTTCTTGCCGGGAGAATCCCAGGGACGGGGGAGCCTGGTGGGAGGCTGTCTATGGGGTCGCATAGAGTCAGCAGCAGCAGCAGACGCCTCTCCCTCCTCCTGAGGAGTCTTTCCAGATTTGCGAGATGTTTGTGCTTCCACATCTTGTCATTTCCTTCAAATCCAGTAACTTCCATAAAGATCTTCCAGTTAATTTCTGGAAACTAATGTCAGATTGCACAAGTTCTTATTGATGGCTATTAGAAAAAAAAAAGGAAGAGTTTATTTATATTCTTGGAAGAATATAATATCCAGTGGCTCTGCCCTGGGAGAGTACTCCTAGAGGCATTTCCACCTGCCCCAAGGGCTTGGCGCTGGGCTGCACACCACAGCCCATGACCTGGGAGGCCTTGTGCCAGCTCAGATGATCCTGAAGAAGGGACCAAGCCCAGAGGCCAGGAGGCCGTCTGGCTACAACCTGCTGCGTCTCCTTACACGTCCGCTGCTCACTCATTACTGGGGCCAGTGAGCTTAGGAGAAGGAGCCAAGGAAACTCAGGCAACTCAGAAGCCTTGCAGGTGCAGCATACAAGGGCATCTGCCCTGCCCTGCCACCCAGAGACGTCCTATGAGGGGCTTGGGACGGGCAGGCCTCCTGGTGTGAGTGCTGGACCAGGTTGGGGTGTGAGATCCTGGGCAAGGTTTGTAGCCTCTCTGAGCTTTGGGTGGTCATGTTTTAAATCTGCGTGATGGCATAGTCTCCCAGGGCTGTTAGAGTCAGATTATAAAAAGCACCCGGCAGGAAGCATGTGCTCGATAAATCTTGACTCTTGGGGACTCCTGTGCCAGTGAACACACAGCAACCCAGCCAACGGGGACCCACTAATCTACAGTTAGATGAGAATTCCCATCATGACTCGTGTTTTTTCTTAAAAGCAAGAATGTAGGGACTTCCCCGGTGGTCCAATAGTTGGGACTTCTTAATGCAGGGGGTTCAGGTTCAACATCTGATCAGGAACTAAGATCCCACATACCTTGTGGCCAAAAAATCAAAAAACATAAAACAGAAGTAATATGTAAGAAATTCAAAAAACACTTTAGAAACGGTCCACATTAAAAAACAAAACAAAAACTTAAAAACCCCTCACAAATGTATAATAAAATAAAACCAACATTCTACCTTTTCCTGATGAATCCCACAAAATTCCTATTTGACAAATAAGTGTTGCTCTAATGTCACTGGTGAATGTGAAAAGGTGGATCTTCCGACCACAAGAAAGCTCCCTAAGCTTCCCAAAGAGAAAGACATTAGGCCCTGGCATTCTGCCCGCCTGGACCCTCCCAGGGTCCCCCACGGACACCAGCCGGGGGTCCCAACTTCTGCATTTTACTTGTCTCAGGCCCCTTGGAGAATCGGAGAAGGCTTCAGGCCGGCTCCCTGAGACGATGCGGAAGGGTGCCCGACTCACGGACCCCACAGTGTCAGGAGTCCACAAGCCACAGGCTCGTGCCACGATCCAGCCGCAGGGGCCCAGCATCTCCTCTCAGGCGCCCCTTCCCTCAATGCCTGCCCTCGCCCAGCCTCTGGGCTCCTCATCACACCCTCGAGCTCCGCCCCGGGGCCACGGGGCGGGTGTCTGCTCGGCTGGCAAACCCTCTCCAGGTCATTGAGCTGGGACACCACGGATGATGGGAATGCCCCCTTCCCGCTGAACATGGCTGACACGGCCACGCCGGGACAATTCACCCCCGTCACGGGATCGAGCCCCCGCCCCCGCAGCCCCTTCCCCAGACGCCACGTGCCACTCTGCTGACCCCTCAGGAGGCTGCAGGGTCCAGCACCAGGGGGGTGAGCATCCTCAGTCCTGCTGTTTCCCAGCCATGGGGCCCAGGATACACCCTGAGCCTTGGCCGCGCCTCGGTCCACGTCCCCTCAAACAGCAGGTTGTGCTGGGGACCATCGAGGGTTGAATGAGTCCCCTGCCCAGAGATGCTGAAGTCGTCCCAGGACCCGGGACCATGACCGCATTTGGAAACTGTGTCCTCCTCCATGACAGTCAAGCTGGGATGACTAGGGTGGGCCCTCACCCCACAGGACTGGACTCCCCATAAAGAGGGGAAACCGGACAGGGCCTGACACAGGGAGAAGGTCTCCAAGGATGAAGATGGAGACGGGGTGCTTCTCCAGCCAAGGCACCTCGCGGACTCCAGAGACCACCAGGAGCGGGGAGAGGCCGCCCCAGATTCTGCCTAGAGCTCTCAGCAGGACCGGACCCCGCCCACAACTTGATCTGGGATTTCCAGCCTCCGGGACCATGTGGTTCTTGCTGTTTAGTCGCTAAGTTGTCTCTGACTCTCTGAGACCCCATGGACTGCAGCACGCCAGGCCTCCCTGTCCATCACCAACTCCCGGAGCTCACTCAAACTCATGTCCATTGATTTAGTGATGCCATCCAACCATCTCATCCTCTGTCATCCCCTTCTCCTCCTGCCTTCAATCTTTCCCAGCATCAGGGTATTTTCCAATAAGTCAGTTCTTCGCATCAAGTGCGCAAAGTATTGCAGTTTCAGCTTCAGCATCAGTGCTTCCAATGAACACCCAGGACTGATCTCCTTTAGAATGGACTGGTTGGATCTCCTTGCAGTTCAAGGGACTCTCAAGAGTCTTCTCCAACACCACAATCAAAAGCTCAATTCTTCGGTGCTCAGCTTTCTCTGGACTTCCCTGGTGGCTCAGACGGTAAAGCGTCTGTCTACGATGTGGGAGACCCGGGTTTGATTCCTGGGTTGGGAAGATCCCTTGGAGAAGGAAATGGCAATCCACTCCAGTACTCTTGCCTGGAAAATCCCATGGACAGAGGAGCCTGGTAGGCTACAGTCCATGGGGTCGCGAAGAGTCGGACACGACTGAGCGACTTCACGTTCACATTCAGCTTTCCTTATAGTCCAACTCTCACATCCATACATGACTACTGGAAAAACCATAGCTTTGACTGGACGGACCTTTGCTGGCAAAGTAAAATCTCTGCTTTTTAATACACTGTCTAGGTTGGTCATAACTTTTCTTCCAAGGAGCAATGTCCTTTCATTTCATGGCTGCAGTCACCATCTGCAGTGATTTTGGAGCACCCCAAAATAAAAGTCTGTCACTGTTTCCATTGTTTCCCCATCTATTTGCCAGGAAGTGATGGGACCAGATGCCATGATCTTCGTCTTCTGAATGTTGAGTTCTAAGCCAACTTTTTCACTCTCCTCTTTCACTTTCATCAAGAGGCTCTGTAGGTCTTTGCTTTCTGCTTTAAGGGTGGTGTCATCTGTGTATCTGAGGTTATTGATATTTCTCCTGGCAATCTTGATTCCAGCTTGTGCTTCTTCCAGCCCAGCGTTTCTCATGATGTACTCTGCATATAAGTTAAATAAGCAGGGTGACAATATAAAGCCTTGATGTACTCCATTCCCAATCTGGAACCAGTCTGTTGTTCCATGTCCAGTTCTAACTGTTGCTTCCACACCTGCATACAGGTTTCTCAGGAGGCAGGTCAGGTGGTCTGGTATTCCCATCTCTTTTAGAATTTTCCACAGTTTGTTGTGATCCACACAGTCAAAGGCTTTGGCATAGTCAATAATTAGAAGTGGTTGTTTTTCTGATATCCTCTTGCTTTGTCAATGATCCAACAGATGTTGGCAATTTGCCCTCTGGTTCCTCTGCCTTTCCTAAATCCAGCTTGAACATCTGAAAGTTCACGGTTCATGCACTGTTGAAGCCTGGCTTAGAGAATTTTGAACATTACTTTGCTGGTATGTGAGATGAGTGCAATTGCGTGGTAGTTTGAGCATTCTTTGGCATTGCCTTTCTTTGGGATTGGAATGAAAACTGACCTTTTCCAGTCCTGTGGCCACTGCTAAGTTTTCCAAATGTGCTGGCATATTGAGTGCAGCACTTTCACAGCATCATCTTTTAGGATGTGAAATAGCTCAACTGGATTCCATCACCTCCACTAGCTTTGTTCATAGTGATGCTTCCTAAGGCCCACTTGACTTCACATTCCAGGATGTCTGGCTCTAGGCGAGTCATCACACCATCGAGATTATCTGGGTGGTGAAGATCTTTTTTGTACAGTTCTTCTGTGTATTCTTGCCACTTCTTAATATCTTCTGCTTCTGTTAGGTCCATACCATTTCTGTCCTTTATTGTGCCCATCTTTATATCAAAAGTTCCCTTGGTATCTCTAATTTTCATGAAGACATCTCTAGTCTTTCCCATTCTATTGTTTTCCTCTGTTTCTTTGCATTGATCACTGAGGAAGGCTTTCTTATCTCTCCTTGCTATTCTTTGGAACTCAGTATTCAAATGGGTATATCTTTCCTTTTCTCCTTTGTCTTTCTCTTCTTTTCACAGCTATCTGTAAGGCCTCCTCAGACAACCATTTTGCCCTTCTGCATTTCTTTTCCTTGGGATGGGCCTGATCACTGCCTCTTATACAATGTCACAAACCTCCATCCATAGTTCTTCAGGCACTCTATCAGATCCAATCCCTTGAATCTATTTGTCACTTCCACTGTATAATCATAAGGGATTTGATTTAGGTCATACCTGAATGGTCTAGTGGTTTTCCCTACTTTCTTCAGTTTAAGTCTGAATTTGGCCATAAAGAGTTCATGATCTGAGCCTCAGTCACTTCCCGGTCTTGTTTTTGTTGACTGTATAGAGCTTTTCCATCTTTGGCTGCAAAGAATATAAACCATCTGATTTTGGTATTGACCATCTGGTGATGTCCACGTGTAGAGCCCTCTCTTGTGTTGTTGGAAGAGGGTGTTTGCTATGAACAGTGCATTCTCTTGGCAAAACTCTGTTAGCCTTTGCCCTGCTTCATTCTGTACTCCAAGGGCAAATTTGCTTGTTACTCCAGGTGTTTCTTGACTTTCTACTTTTGCATTCCAGTCCCCTATAATGAGAAGGACAGCTTTTTGGGGCATTAGTTCTAGAAGGTCTTGTTGGTCTTCATAGAACCGTTCAACTTCAGCTTCTTCAGCATTACTGGTTGGGGCATAGACTTGGACTACCATGATACTGAATGTTTGCCTTGGAAACGAACAGAGATCATTCTGTCGTTTTTGAGATTGTACCCAAGTCCTGCATTTCAGACTCTTGTTGACTATGAGGGCTAATCCATTTCTTCTAAGGGACTCTTGCCCACAGTAGTAGATATAATGGTCATCTGAGTTAAATTCACCCATTCCAGTCCATTTTAGTTCGCTGATTCCTAAAATGTCGATGTTCACTCTTGCCATCTCCTGTTTGACCACTTCCAATTTGCCTTGATTCATGGACCTAACATTCCATGTTCCTGAGCGATATGGCTCTTTACAGCATCGGAATTTCCTTCCATCACTAGGCACATCCACAACTGGGTGTTGTTTTTGCTTTGGCTCCATCTCTTCACTCTTTCTGGAGTTATTTCTCCACTAATTTCCAGTAGCATATTGGGCACCTACTGAGCTGGGGAGTTCATCTTTCAGTGTCCTATCTTTTTACCTTCTCATACTATTCATGGGGTTCTCAAGGAAAAAATACTGAAGTGGTTTGCCCTTCCCTTCTCCAGTGGACCATGTTTTGTCAGAACTCTCCACAATGACCCATCCATCTTGGGTGGCCGTTTCACTGAGTTAGGCAAGGCTGTGGTCCATGTGATCAGATTGGTTAGTTTTCTGTGCTTGTGGTTTTCAGTCTGTCTGCCCTCTGATGGAGAAGGATAAGAGGCTTATGGAAGCTTCCTGATGGGAGAAACTGACTGAGGGGGAACCTGGGTCTTGTTCTGATGGGCGGGGCTGTGCCCATTAAATCATTAATCCAATTTTCTATTGATGGGCAGGGCTGTGTTCCCTCCCTGTTATTTGACCTGAGGCCATGGACTGCAGCATGCCAGGCTTCCCTGTCCCTCACCAACTCCCGGAGCTTGCTCAAACTCATGTCCATCACGTCGGTGATCCCATCCAACCATCTCTTCCTCTGTAGTCCCCTTCTCCTCCTGCATTCAATCTTTCCCAGCATCAGGGTCTTTTCCAGTGAGTCAGTTCTTCACATCAGGTGGCCAAAGTATTAGAGTTTCAGCTTCAGCATCAGTCCTTGCAATGAATATTCAAGGCTGATTTCCTTTAGGATGGACCGATTGGATCTCCTTGCTGTTCAAGGGACGCAAAAGAGTCTTCTCCAGCACCACACTTCGAAAGCATCTATTCTTCCAAACTCTCTTCTTTTTATAGTCCAACACTCATCTGTGTACGTAACTACTGGAAACATCATAGCTTTTACTATACTGACCATTGTGAGCAAAGTGATGCGTCTGCTTTTTAGTATGCTGTCTAGGCTAGCGTTTCCTCCAAGGAGCAAGCGTCTTTAATTTCAGGCTGCTGCCACTGTCCACAGTGATACTGGAGCCCAGGGAAAGAAAGTCTGACCCTGTTTCCACTGTTTCCCCATCTATTTGCCATCAAATGATGGGACCAGATGCCATGATCTTAGTTTTCTGAACGCTGAGTTTTAAGCCAACTTTTTCACTCTTCTCCATCACCCTCAACAAGAGGCTTTTGAGTTCCTCTTCACTTTCTGCCATTAGACTGGGATCATCTGCACGTCTAAGGTTGTTGATATTTGTCCCTGAACTCTTGATTTCAGCTTGTGATTCATCCGGTCCAGCATTTCACATGATGTTAAACTGTACAGAAGTTAAATAAGCAGGGTGACACTACAGAGCCTTCACATACCTTGTTCCCAATTTTCAAACAATCTGCTGTTCCATGTCCAGTTCTAACTGTTGCTTTTGCCCTGCACACAGGTTTCTCAGGAGGAAGCTCAGGCGGTCTGGTATTCCCATGCAGGACCATGAGACACTACAATCTGTGTTTGAACACCACTCCCTCCCCGGGTGTGGGGTGGTTACAGCAGCCCAGGAGACGGAGGCGGGAACTCGGCAGGAGCCCCAGTCACAGGCCTGCCTCAGCGAGCGCTGCGCCGCGTGGCGGGGCCCTGGTTCACACTCACCGGGGGTCCGCGCACCTGCTTCCAGCCATCAACTGAGGGGGATGGCTCCGCCTGGCCCGGTGGTCCTGGGGCCTCGAGCATTCGGGTCTGCTCTCCTGGCTCCCCTGGGGTTGCTAGACTTCCGTTGGGCATCTGCAGCAGCTCAGCACCTCCAGGGCCCTCGGAGGTCGGCAGGGCTGAGTTCCCCACTGACTCTTGGCTGGTGTTCTCACCCGGGGCTAGTGGGCCCATCTCGAGGTCATTGGACTGGCTGGCTCCTGGGGTCTAAAGGATAAAGACATTCGTTCGGGTGACAGAAGCCTGCAGGCCAAGCCCTTTTCAAGCCATGTTAGGGAACAAATGTACTGTCTGACAGATAAGCGAGCGTGTGCAATTTTAGAAAGCAATACTGCCAGGGGTCAGGATCCTCTCTGCCACCAGATTCTGGGGCTCCCAGGTCAACCTGTGGGGGGGCTGGATGGTGGTCCCCAAAGATACATTCACCTCCTCACCCCTAGAACTTGGGAGAGGGCCTATGCAGAAACAGCGTCTGTGCACCCGGGGTTCCACTGCATAAGACTGGTACCTATATTCCGAGACTAGTGTCCTTACAAGGAGAGACTCAGAGACACAGGCTCACAGTGGGAGAGGCCGAGGGAAGATGGCCGGAAGTAGAGCGACAACCCACCAACCAAGGAGCGCCAGGCATGTTCAGCCCCCACTAGGAGCAGCAAGGAAAGACCCTCCCCCAGAGCACCAGGGGACCACCCCGCCAACCCGTGATTTCAGATTTCTGGCTTCCAGAACTGTGGGAACAGTAAGTGCCACACATTTTAAGTCCCCCTCCATCGGGATCTGTCTGCAGCCCCAGGCACCCACAGGATGCCCCCTGTCCCCTTTGCTTCAGCAGAATTCAAGTCATCCGGAACAGATGTTCCAGGGCCCAGACTCCACCACACAGGCCAGGTGTGGACGCAGGTGGGAAGGCCTGGGGCTGCCCCGCCCACCCTGGGATATCTCCTGGGGCTCCCCTGGACAAATCCCCAGGCAATACTTACAGAGCCATTTAGATTATTCCGACTTCCTGCAGATCAAAAAGGAGAGAGAAATGAAAACAAATCATATTAACTATGATAGTGACATCTGTGAGTGAGAAGAAGTACTTTAAATTTACAATAAAGAAAGTGTATTTACAGTTACAGAAAAAAAAAAAAAAACTGACTGGAACACCTGTGCAGCTGGGAAAATAGGAGGGGCACGTACTCGTAAGCCTCCCCAGCAGGCAGGGCCGCCTCCCCCAGGACCCCCTTGGCTGGAGCAGCACCAGTTTCTCCCTGCTTCCAGGCCCAGGGCGCCCGGGACACCCTGTGTCCAGCAGCTGACCTGGGATCCTGGCCTCAAGCCCTGCGTGTCGGGAGTGACAGAGCAGGTGGCTCTGAGCTCACACGCACGTGAGGCCCCAAGTTAGAAGGTGAACTGATCTGTATTTTATAGCAGAGGCTCCTGCTCGGTAACAGCGACCCCAGACCCCTTCTCTGAGCCCCTGCTGCTCTTGTTGACCTAGCTTCCTCCAGGTCAACACGACTCGGACCAACCTGTTCTTCTTTTGTAGACAAGAAAAGAGCGTACGGCAGCAATGACGAGGACGATGATGACAATGACGACAAAGATGAGGAGGAAGATGAGGACAGCGCAGGCCTCCGCACTCACACCCAGGCAGGCGCGTGACGACCCTGCGTGTCCTGGAAGGAGGCAACACAGAGGATGCGGTCACAGGGTCAGGCACCCTCTCCTCACCCGAGGGACCTGCTATCTCAGGAGTCGGGGCAGCACCGATGCCCTCCAAGCCCCCACAGGCTCCTTCTCTGTCGCTGACGGTCGCCACGACCTCCCCAGCGGGAGGCAGCCAGGCTCATCCTTCCTGCTCACATGGAACCCTGGGCTCAGAGGCCGTGGGGTTTCCACTCTGGTCCCTCGAAGCAGCAGCAGGGCTCACCTGCCAGCAGGACAGCAGGAGGCCCTGCGTCCCGGGATGCGGCTCAGGGGAGAGCGGGGGCAGCTGCAGATACACGCCTGGGCCGGCAGGGGGCAGAGCCTGGAGGAGACGGGGAGGGGCGGATGGCCCGGCTTCCCAGCACCCAGGCTGGGCCGCGCTGGCCCAAGGGGCCGGGCAGCGCCCGCCCTGGGGAGACGCGTGGCAGGAGCACCGGGGTGTCTCCTCACTCTGCTGACCTCCCAGCACCCACAGGAGCTGCGGGCACACAGACACTGGGTGCAGCGCAGGCCCGTCAGAGCTGGGGACGCTCGGCCACCCTGATGTGGTCTGTCACCAAGGACCGAGCAGGAAGGAGCACGTCGTCCACGCAGCCCCCTCAGTCTGCTTAAAGGCTTTCCTTTATTCTCAGAGCAGCCCTTCCTCATTCTGCCTTAGTTCTGGTGGTAAGACAGCCTTTAAAAGTGTTTGCAGGTTATAGAGGGAACCTACCTCAAGACAATAATGGCCATTGCAACCAACTCACAGCAATCATCACACTCACTGTGAAAAGATGAACGCATTTCCTTAAGATCAGGAAGAGACAAGGATACCCACTCTCACCGCTAATATTCAACATCATCTTAGAAGTCCTCACCACGGCAAACAGAAGAAAAAGAAACAATGGAATCCAAATTGGAGAAGAGGTGAAACTGTTCTTGTTTGCTGAGGACATGGCATTATACACAGAAAACCCTACAGATGCTTCAGAAAACTACTAGAGCTCATCAGGGAATCCGGTAAGGTTGCAGGATCCAAATCAATACACTGAAATCTCTTGCATTCCAACATACCTACAATGAAAGAGTAGAAAAAGAAACCAAGGAAACAATCCCACTTACCACCACATTAAAAAGAATACAATACCGAGGAATAAACCTACCTAAGGAGGCAAAAGATCTATCCTCTGGAAACTACAATATCCTGACGAAAGTAAAAGAAGATGGCAACACCAGATGGAGAGATATCCCATGTTCTTGGATTGGAAGATCGAACACTGTGAACACGACTATCTTACTCAAAGCCGTCTACAAATTCAATGCAAGCCCTATCAAATAATCCATGGCAGTTTTCACAGAATCAGGACAAAAAAATTCTACAAGTTGTATGGAAACACAGAAGACCCCAAATTGCCAAAGCAATCGTGAGAAAGAAAAATGGAGCTGCAGGAATCAGGCTCCCTGACTTAGACTATACTAAAAACCTACAGTCATCAAAACAGTATGGCACTCACACAAAAACGGAAACAAAGACCAATGGAGAAGCACGGACACTCCAGAGAAAAACCCAGGCACCTATGGTCACCTAACCTCTGACCAAAAGGGCAAAAATACACAGTGGAGAAAAGACAATTTCTCTAAAAAGTGGTGAAGGGAAAACTGGACAGTTAAACATAAAAGAACGAAAACAGAGCACTCTGTAACACTGTTCATAACAATAAATTCAAAATGGATTAAAGACCTAAATGTAAGGCTGAGTGCTATGAAATTATTATGGGAAAACATAGGCAGAAGAGGCGTTGAGAAACATCCCAGAAAATCTTTTCTGATCCACCTCCTAGAATAATAAAAATAAAAACAAACAAATGGGACATAGTTAAACTTAAAAGCTTTTCACAGCAAAGGAAACTATAGGCAAAATGAAAAAAACAGCCTTCAGAACCAAAGACAATATTTGCAAAGGAAGTAACAGACGAGGGATTACTCTCCAAAATATACAAACAGCTTATGCAGTCTGCACCAAACAAACAAACAAACCAATCAAAAAATGGGTGGAAGATCTAAATAGACATTTCTCTGTGGAAGACATACAGATGGCTAAAAGGTACACGAAAAGATGCTCAACATCACTAATTACTAGAGAAAAACAAATCAAAACTACAGTCAACTATCATTTCAACCATTCAGAATGGTCATCATCAAAAACTCTACAAACAACAGATGCAGCAGAGGGCATGGAGAAATGGGAACCTGCCTACATTCGTCTTGGGAATGTATATCCATACAGCCACTGTGGAGAATAGTGTAGAGGGTCCTTAAAAAACTATAAAGAGAACTCTCATATGATCCAGTAATCCCATTTCTGGGCACATATCCAGAGAAAACACTTAATTTGAAAGATACATGCACCCCAATGCTCGTAGCATGAGTATCCACAACAGCCTAGTCATGAAGGCAACATAAATGTCCATCAGCAGGCGCCTGGAGAAAGAACACGGGTCACATACTTAAAATGGAATATTACTCAGCCACTAAAAAGAACAAAATAATGCTATTTACAGCAATATAGAAGGACCGAGACTGTCATACTGCGTGAAGTAAGTCAGACAGAGAAGAAGTATTGTATGACATCCCTTATTTGTGGAATCTAAAAAGAAATGACACAAACAAACTTATTTACCACAGAGAAACAGATTCACAGAATGAATTTATGGTTGCTGGGGGGTGGGGGATAAGACAGAAGAGAAGGGATAGTTAGGGAGTCTGGGAGCAACATGTATATGCTGCTATAAGTTAAAATGGAACCAATAGGTCCTACTGAACAGCACAGAGAAATGTGCTCAGTATTACACGGCAGCCTGGATGGGAGGGAACTTTGGGAGAGAATCTGTTAGTCGCTCAGTCGTGTCCAACTTTTTGTGACCCCATCAGGCTCCTCTGTCCACAGAATTCTCCAGGCAAGGATACTGGAGTGGGATGCCATTTCCTTCTGCACTGGGAGAGAATGGATACATGTATATGTATAGCTGAGTCCCTTTGTGGTCCACCTGAAACTGTAATGCCAAAAAAGGTCCGTCTAGTCAGAGCTGTGGTTTTTCCAGTAGTCATGTATAGATGTGAGAGTTGGACCATAAAGAAAGCTGTGCATTGAAGAACTGATGCTTCTGAACTGTGGTGTTGGAGAAGACTCTTGAGAGTCCCTTGGTCTGAAAGGAGAACTAACCAGTCAATCCTAAATGAAATCAGTCCTGAATAGTCACTGGAAGGACTGGTGCTGACGCTGAAGCTCCCAAAACGTTGGCCACCTGATGGGAAGAACTGACTCTGTAGAAAAGACCCTGATGCTGGGAAAGATTGAAAGCAAGAGGAGAAGGGGACAACAGAGGATGAGATGGTGGCATGGCATCACCGACTCAATAGACATGGGTTTGAGCAAGCTCTGGGAGATGGTGATGGACAGGGAAGCCTGGAGTGATGCAGTCCATGGGGTTGCAAAGAGTCGGACACAACTGAGCAACTGAACTGAACTGAAAATGATCATCGGCTATAATCCAACATGGGTTCCCAGGTGACACAGAGGTAAGGAATCCACCTGCCAAAGTAAGAGATCTGGGTTCGATCCCTTGGTCAGGAAGATCCCAGGGAGAAGGAAATGGCAACCCACTCCAGTACTCTTGCCTGGGAAATCCCATGGACAGCTGCAGTCCCCGGGGTCGCAAAGCGTTGGACATAACTTAGTAACTGAGCACGCACACAAATGAAAAGTTAGAGAAAGAAACAAACGAGGAAGGATGGCGAAGATGTGGCACATATATACTGTGGAATATTACTCAGCCACAGAAAGAACAAAGTCACGCCATTTGCAGCAACACGGACGGACGGAGAGATGGTCATACTGAGTAACATCAGTAAGAAAGAGAAAGACAGGTATATGCTATCACCTGAATGTGAAATCTAAACGATGGCTACAAATGAACTTATCTACAAAACAGAAGTAAAGTTACAGATGCAAAATCCAGCTGCTAGTTACCAGTATCTGTGTGTTTGTGTGTGTGGGGGGGGGCGGCCAGGGATAAACTGGAAGATTGGGAACGACACATACACACTGCTGTACGTAAAACAGATAACTAGTAAGGATCTACTGTGTAACACAGGGAACCCTAACTCAGTACTCTGTAATGATCTATACGGGAAAATAAGCTAAAAAAGATGGGATACAGGATTTCCCTCGTGGTACACTGGGTAAGAATCAAGTCTGCGTCCCATCCCTGGTCCGAGACGATTCCACACGCCCTAGGATAACTAAGCCCGCGTATCACAACTTCTGAAGCCCGAGTGCCCTAGAGCCTGTGCTCGGCAAGAAGAGACACTACTGCGAGGGAAACCCGCACACCACCTCTAGGGAGTAGCCCCGCGCTGTGCAACTAGAGAAAGCCCTCATGCAGCAAAGAAGATGCAGCACAGCCAACAAAGTAACTAAATGATCTTTTTTAAAAAAAGAGTGGATATATGTGACCGATTCACCTTCCTGTACGCCTGAAACTAACACAACACTGTAATTCAACTCTGCTCCAATAAAACCTAAAACACTATTCTGTTGTTCAAATCAGAGGGAAATTAAGAAGCTTATTTTAAAACGTAAACAAAAAAATAAATAAATAAATAAAATAAAATGTAAACGTATATGCTGAGTCCAAGGACGGTCTGATGACCTTGGGGAAGGAGATAAGGGGGACTCTGGCTCCAAGGAGACGGCCAGCGGGAAGGCGACACGGACCCTGGAACAGAGACGCCTGGCAGCCACGGTGCTCACTGACGACCCGGTAACACTCAGGGCGGGGAAGGGACTGGATTCAAAGCACGATGCGGTGTCGACCGTGTGTGCAGCGGGAAAAACCCCTCACTCCACACAGACACCACTGCGGTCCTGCACAGTGATAAAGAGAAGCTTCTGGCAGGTCATGAGACAGAACACCTTCTCCAGCTGAGCAAAGGTTTCTCCCTCAGGACAGGAAGAACACCAACCCTGGCGGAAAACAGCCACAAACCTGACCTTGTTAAAAGGAAGGACCTTTGTCCACAAGAGGCCCAGAAACCCGACACAAAGAGCTTGTGTCCCACGTTTACAAATAATTATCAGTGTTTCTAGATAAGCATCAAAAATGAGAAAATAAAAACCCAGACAGCCAACATAAAAATGGGCAAGACTTCAGCAGAGACCTGGATGAACCCAGAGATGATCACACAAAGTGATGTCAGTGAGACAGACAAATACCCCGTGAGACCACATATCCAAGGAATCTAAAATATGACACAAGTGAACTCACTTTGGAAACAAAAGCAGACCCACAGACTTCAAAAACAAACTTATGGTTACCAGAAAACTAGTGGTGGGAGAAGGATAAACCAGGAGTTAGAGATGAACAGACACACATCACCGTATACAAAGCAGAACAGCACCAAGGCCCCACTGTGTAGCACAGGGAATGTATTTAGGATCCTGCGATAATAACCATAGTGGAAAGGGATATGAAACAGGATGTGTATGTATATATTTGTTGCTGTTGTTCAGTCGCTCAGTCGTGTCCAGCTCTTTGGACCTGTGGACTGCAGCACGCCAGGCTTCCCTGTCCTTCACCATCTCCTGGAGCTTGCTCAAACTCGTGTCCATCGAGTCGGTGATGCCATCCAGCCATCTCGTCCTCTGTCGACCCCTTGTTCTCCTGCCCTCAATCTTTCCCAGCATCAGGGTCTTTTCCAAGGAGTCAGGTCTTCTCATCAGGTGGCCAAAGGACTGGGGCTTCACCTTCAGCATCAGTCCTTCCAATGAGTATTCAGGACTGATTTCCTTTAGGATTGACTGGTTGGATCTCCTTGCAGCCCAGGGGACTCTCAAGAGTCTTCTCCAGCACCACTGTTCAAAAGCATCAATTCTTTGGCTCAGCCTTCTTTACAGTCTAACTTTCACACTCATAAATGACTATTAGAAAAACCACAGCTTTGACTATATATGTGTATACATATATTTATGGGGCTTCCCAGGTGGTGCTGAGTGAGCGGAAGTCGCTCAGTTGTCTCCAACTGTGGACTATAAACTCCATGGCATTCTCTAGGCCAGCATACTGGAGTCGGTAGCCTTTCCCTTCTCCAGTGGATCTTCCTGACCCAGGAAGGGAACCGAGGTCCCCTGCATTGCAGGCGGATTCTTTACCAGCTGAGCCGTGAGGAAGCAGGAGGCACTAGGGGTTAAGAACCCGCCTGCCAGTGGAGGGGATGTAAGAGATGCGGGTTCAGTCCCTCGGTTGGGAAGAGGAGGGCATGGCGACCCACTCCAATATTCTTGCCTGGGGGAATCCCATGGACAGAGTCGCCTAACAAGCCGCAGTCCATGGGGTCGCGGAGTCGGACACGACTGAAGCGACTCAGCATACACACACGTACATGTCTGTGTGTGTGTGTGTACCTGAACCACTTTACACCAGTGTAAATCACCAAGACTTCAATTTTAAAAAAGAAAAGGAAAACACTCTTGCACAGATTTGCACAGACACTTAGTAGGGGAGCATCAACTCCGCTGGGGGCATGCACCCAGCTCACACTCCTAAGTCCCATCTGAGGCCGCCCCGAGCAGGGAAGTGGCCGGGTGCTGGGAGGCCGGGAAGGGCAGGTCTCACACAGCGGTCAGTCCCTTCCGCCTGCTACCTGGTCAGCCTGGTGGCCCAGACTGAGCCCACACGGCCGGAACTCAAGGGACAAGGACAGGGAAGCCATAACTGGTCCACAAGGATCCTGTTCACTCAAGACAGGAGTCTACGAGCGATGACCCA